>NC_139972.1:33629466-33874466 GCF_963993115.1 Abramis brama | reverse complement strand
TCAATGACACCCGGTGGCTATTTTTGGTAATACGCCTAAACAAAATCTCATGGGAACTTCAATTTTTGTGATATCACCTTCAAATTTGGAACACAACTTGGTTAGATATATGGCTTTGATTTTATAGTATTTTTTTTGTAAAACATATTTTGTAAAATATATATTTTATATAAAAGAAAAATATTAAATAAATTATTTTTGATTTAATGTAAATTTAAACTTCCATAACTTTTTCATACTTTAATTTTTTGAAGTGCTTTCACCTCAGTAATAATCTGCATTTTTTTCCCTTTAAAACAAGACCAAACTTGGGTCTATACTCCAAAGCATTCTTGAATTACAACCATTTAAGCTTGAATAGAGAAAGAATGGTGTGAAAAGGGAAAAACATCCAGTATGCGGCAGTCCTGTAGGCGAAAATGCCTTGTTGATGCTAGAGGTCAGAGGAGAATGGGCTGACTGATTCAAGCTGATAGAAGAGCAACTTTGAAATAACCACTCGTTACAACCGAGGTATGCAGCAAAGCATTTGTGAAGCCACAACACGCACAACCTTGAGGCGGATGGGCTACAACAGCAGAAGACCCCACCGGGTACCACTCATCTCCACTACAAATAGGAATAAGAGGCTACAATTTGCACGAGCTCACCAAAATTGGACAGTTGAAGACTGGAAAAATATTGCCTGGTCTGATGAGTCTCGATTTCTGTTGAGACATTCAGATGGTAGAGTCAGAATTTGGCGTAAACAGAATGAGAACATGGATCCATCATGCCTTGTTACCACTGTGCAGGCTGGTGGTGGTGGTGGTGTAATGGTGTGGGGGATGTTTTCTTGGCACACTTTAGGCCCCTTAGTGCCAATTGGGCATCGTTTAAATGCCACGGCCTACCTGAGCATTGTTTCTGACCATGTCCATCCCTTTATGACCACCATGTACCCATCCTCTGATGGCTACTTCCAGCAGGATAATGCACCATGTCACAAAGCTTGAATCATTTCAAATTGGTTTCTTGAACATGACAATGAGTTCACTGTACTAAAATGGCCCCCACAGTCACCAGATCTCAACCCAATAGAGCATCTTTGGGATGTTGTGGAACGGGAGCTTCGTGCCCTGGATGTGCATCCCACAAATCTCCATCAACTGCAAGATGCTATCCTATCAATATGGGCCAACATTTCTAAAGAATGCTTTCAGCACCTTGTTGAATCAATGCCACGTAGAATTAAGGCAGTTCTGAAGGCGAAAGGGGGACAAACACAGTATTAGTATGGTGTTCCTAATAATCCTTTAGGTGAGTGTATATATATATATATATATATATATATATATATATATATCTCATCTTTGAATTATTGTAATAAAAGATTGCAAGAGCGACTCATTACTGATAATAGCACAACTGTGTCTGTCTCATTGTTTTGCCAAACAGAATAATTTATTGCAGCACTGCTATACATAGATTGGCAGTTATTTCAAATTAAGGGTCAAAAGCCTTTAGAGAGCTTGTTAACACTGCTTTTAATGTTTGTGGTCAAGGCAATTGGCATGAGACCAGTGTCCATAAATAGCAAACCAAATCAAACTTTTAGGGAGCACAATGAGAAACATGACAACAGAGGAGATGGTAAGGTCTTGTCACTAAACTGGCAATGTGCTACTGTTAGAAAATTTAATATTTGCCTTTTTTTCCATCTACAGACAGCCTAGCTAAAGACAATTCAAATGAACTTTCTATGTCTAATTAGCTTTCCAATGACTTAAATATAATAAAAAGAAAATCTACATAATAACTGCATATCCTTCCAGATGCAGCCACCACTGGAGAATGAGTCCAGTATCTTAGTATTTACACTCTCTGGTCTGAATGAAACAATGGAAAACAGATTTGTGTTTTTTTCTTTCACTGCTCTGTTTTATCCCCTTATGGTGTTTTGTAATTTAACTGTAATTTTCACCATCATACTACATAAGAAGCTTCATGAGCCGATGTATGTGTTTTTATGTAATCTCTGCATAAATGGACTTTTTGGCACTTCTGGATTCTATCCTAAATTCATGTATGATTTATTAGCACACGATCATGTGATTTCTTATACTGGATGTCTGATTCAAATATTTGTAATTTATTCATCTGCTGCGTGTGACATTTCAATATTAACAGTGATGGCATATGACAGGTATTTGGCAATATGTAGACCACTTGAGTATCATTCAATAATGACCAATCAGATGGTTTTTAAATGTATCCTTTTCTGCTGGCTGGCTCCATTTTTTTGCGTGTCTATTCTAATTATTTTATTAGCTAGACTGACCTTATGTGGCTCTACTATTGAAAAATTATTCTGTGAGATTTGGGCAGTTGCAAAACTTTCTTGTTTTTCTACAACTGTAAATAATGTTTTTGGGTACATTATTATTCTTACATATTTTGGACATGGAGTATTCATATTTTGCTCATACATTCACCTGATTAGAAAGTGCATAAAGTCAATAGAGGGCAGACATAAATTCATGCAAACATGTGTGCCACATCTGCTTGCATTGATCAATGTGACTGTTGCTTTGCTGTTTGATGTACTGTACAGTCGTTATGGCTCAAAGAATGTGCCTCAAGGTGTGCGCAATTTCATGGCCCTGGAATTATTACTTGTACCACCTATGTTAAATCCACTTATTTATGGACTAAATCTGACAACAGTACGCCAGCAAGTTATGAGAATGTTTTTCAAGAAACAAGTGGGAATATCTGAGTGAATATTTTATCAAGTTAAAAGACCTTATGCTTTATGTGTTTTATATGTTTTGTTTTTCTTTGTTAGGAATATTTAGAAGATTTATTTAATGGACATTGTTCTTTTATTATAGAGAAAATAATGAGACAATAAGTCACAAGAGGTTGCACGTTATAATGATTTCACCATGATTAAGGGGTATTTTTAGGTATGAAATGGGTAATGCTTTACAATAATGGTCCGTCATTAAAGGTAGGGTAGGTAGGATTTTTCTAAAAAAAAACATTCCAAATTTGTTTAAACTGTCTTTATATACCAATACATAATTAAAATATAAGTACTCTGAAAAAGAGAGTATAAAAATTGAGTGTCTGTAGACCTCTCACGACTGTTGTAAACACAGCTAATTATTTCCATTCACTCCCACCCCCTCCCTTCTGGGCTCCTTCCAAAGCCACGCCCCCAAAACACATGAACGCACGACGCCAAATGCTCAGGCTCAGGAAGACGCATTTATTTACCTGAGACTAGTGCAGAGGAAGGAGCGCAGTGCATGCAGTGACATCATGTCAGAATCACATGTAATAAAATACCTAACTTTATCATAACTATAAATATAAACAAATAAGATGGCTTTTAGTACTCACTATCAATCTAGCATATCGATACTGGTAAAGTTTAAAATATATTTTGTTTGATTTGGTAACGAGCTATATTTATAAGGCAAAGCTAAAATCAGGTTGCATTGATACACGTTTTTCCATTACCATCAGTTAAACTGTGATGAAGGTGAATTTCGTGTAAGATTCATAACATATACAGTGTTTTGCATGTAAGAGTTTCCATGATGAAAACATTGTTGACTCTGATGAGGACTAACGTTACACTCCGGTGACAAGTACCGCATCGTCGGTTCAAGGACAGGTCCGGGGTCGAGGGCGAAGCAGAGGAGGTCGTTCAAGAGTGCGGGCAACCAGGGTCCGAGGAAGTAGTTTTTGCCTTGTTTGCCTTCGCTGACTGCATATGCAGGTGCTTTGAATTTTTAATGCTCTTTTTCTCTGCCATAATTTTACTCTACGTAGGTTCCGCGCCTCTCTTGCACTCCTCAAATCAAACGGGTGCGCGCGCACATGGGCAGATCTTGTAGCAACAGGGGTGGTAGCCATGGTTGCGAGAGTGAGTGACAGTCGCCCAAACCAATCAATTGTTTCGTCCCGGATGGAAATAATGAGCTGTGTTTATTGCAGATTAAAAGGTCTACAGTCACTCGATTTTTAAACTCTCTTTTTCAGAGCACTTACATTTTAATTATGTATTGGTATATAAAGACAGTTTAAACAAATTTGAAAAAAAGTTTTTTATAAAAATCCTACCTACCCTACCTTTAATAAGTAACTATGCAGGAAGTAATGCAGGACTAATGAGTAATACTACATTAACACTTCAGCTACTACTATTAACTAATATAGAAACAAGCTTAACTAATCAGTAAGTAATATCGAATTTAGGACTAAGATAGTATTACCTTATAACAGATACCTTATTAGGTAATTAATAATTACTTAATGAGATTGTCATCATTAAGAACTAATAGGTAATTGTGACAAATTATAAAGAATTACTAATTAATTCCTAATCACAACATTATAGTGTCTGAGACTTTAGCAATTGTATGTTTTTACTCTCAACATGGTTATAAAATGCATCACTAATTACTCAAGTGTTACCTAGTCACTATGCATGAACTACTAGTGATCTGGACCATTATTTTAAAGTGAAAAACATATTTTTCACTTTAAAATAATGGTCTAGATCAAGTTCCTGCATAGTGACTAGGTAACACTTGAGGAATTAGTGATGCATTTTATGACTATATATTCAGAGTAAAAATGATGACTGATTATGTCTCAGACACAAGATAATGTTTTTTTATAATTTGTCAGTAAGTTAATAGTTATTAATGAGGCTAATCTCATTAAGTAATTGTTGATTACCTAATGAGGAACAATCTCCTAAATTCGACTACTAAATTTGACTATATTTACTTACTGATTAGTTAAGCTTGTTTCTATATTAGTTAATCGTAGTAGCTGAAGTGTTAATGTAATAATACTCATTAGTCTTGCATTACTTTCTGCATAGTTACTTATTAATGACGGATCGTTATTCTAAAGTGTTACCATGAAATGGAGTAGATGGATTTAACCCCCCTTAGCCACTATAAAATATCTGTATTGCACAGCTTTGACAACACAACTGTGTTTGGAAGAACAAAAAAAGATTAGAATTTTTATTTTGGGGTGAACTTTTCTTGCATTCAGGTGCACTCAGTCAATGTTTGTTCATGTAAAATAAAACATTCATATAAAGTGCTGTTCAAAAACTGTCTATGATAACCAGAATGCCCACACTGCCAAAATAACCAAAACCTGGTTCAATGACCATGGTATCACTGTGTAATTACTGTGTGATTTCATGTAATATTCTAATTTTTTGAAATCCTGTTTTCGTAGGTTTTATGAGCTGGAAGCCCAAATTATGTACAAATAAACAACTAAATACTTGAAATCGTTTAAGTTGTGGGCCCTGAATCTATAATCTATGGAAGTTTAACGTTTTGAATGCAATTATGAAAATAAATAAACTTTTCCATGATATTCTAATTTTTTGGAAAGGGTCTGTATATGTTTCTATGTCCCAAGCCGCATTAATAGTTCTTCAAATTAGTAATGGCCACTTGAGTGCAATATACATAATTTTAAAAACGCATAAAGTCTGTATTAGGGTTATAGTATTTAACGCTTAAAGGGATAGTTCACTAAAAAATGAAAATTTTGTCATCGTTTAATCACCTTCAAGTTGTTCCAAACCACATACATTTCTTTGTTCTGCTGAACACAAAGGAAGATATTTGATAGAATGTGGGACACTGAACAGTTTTGGGGCACTATTGATTTTTATAGTATTTATTTTCCTACTATGGAAGTCAATGGTGCCCCAAAATGGCTTGGTTACAAACTTTCTTCAAAATATCTTCCTTTGTGTTCAGCAGAGATGGCAAAAATACTCACTTCCCGTACTCAAGTAGAAGTACAGATACTTGTGTCAATTGTCAAAAAATACTCTGGTAAAAGTAGAAGTACTGATTTAACTTTTTTACTCAAGTAAAAGTAACAAAGTACAGGCATGGAAATTTACTTAAAGTATAAAAGTAAAAGTAGCCTTGCGAATGACAACAATTTTTTATGCAAAGCTACCTGGACCACACAAATGTTACTAGAGTGCAAGCTGAGAAACTTAAGTGGATATGGAAAAAAGGTTCTTTATATGCCATTGCCTACATTTTAAATGGATGCCTGCCAATAGGCCTAAAACATCACATATATGATTATTGTGACAGAGACTGGGACTCCAGGTTAATAAGATTCTGACTGAGTAGCAAGATATTAATTCAGTTGTAATTCTGTGAGAATTCACAGATCCAGTTTCTCTTTTTTAATCTTCCCCTTAACATTTAAAGGAATCTACATGTATGTGTGTGTGCTCAAATATGGCTTCTGGAAAGAAAATAAAGGATAAAATATGGATTACTAAACAGACATTAATTAAGAAGTTCGCCATACTATTAGTTACAACTAACAACCACTAGATGGCAGTTTGCAGCACATTTGCCAGGAGTCATTCTTGATGCCTACTATCTCAAACATCTCTGTCAGATAAGGCCAAGGATGATTGGGAATGTCTTGCTGCTTGTCTGCCGAATCTCTGGGATCTCCGTTTTCTTCATTTTCAATAATGTCGCTGTCCATACTACTATGTGCTAATGTTACCGCCATCAAGCTGCAATGATTTGCCACGAATGAATGGCGCCGAATCTGATCCGAAAATGATATTCGTGTTAAAAATGTAAGGAGTAAAAGTAAAAAGTCGGCACAAAAATAAATAGTAAAGTAAAAATATCTGAAAAATCTACTTGAGTACAGTAACGAAGTATTTGTACTTCGTTACTTCCAATCTCTGGTGTTCAGCAGAACAAAGAAATGTATACATGTTTGGAACAACTTGAGGGTGAGTAAATGATGACAGAATTTGCATTTTTCTGTGAACTATCCCTTTAACTGCATGAAGGTTTTGCCAATCATTATTACATATTTGGGTTTTTAGCATCCCAGATCTATATCTAACACGGATGGATCTCTACCTGTCGCGATAATATAAAACTCAATCAGGAGATTGGAGCTTGGAAGGTTTCAGTTTGAGCAGATGTTTTATACCATCATCACTGCCCTCGACAGAGCTCATTTCACAGTACATTCAGCATCTGGCTCATATTTGCAAACTGAAACACATTCTCAAGTCTATAATTTTCAACATCTTCAAATATCAATATTTTAATCACTGACAGCTTCTTCACCAGATCCATCATAAAGTGACAGTGACACTATTATTTGATTGCGTTCAGTACTTGCTCTGCAGTAAATCGCTGAGCCATTTCAAGTTTTGCTGATGCCATTCACCCGTAGCTTCACAACTTCTGCCCAATCATCCTGCGTTCATCACATTTAGACAAAATCTCATCTTTGAAGGGTGGAAGGCCTGGCCTATCTAAAGTCACAGAACAAGCACTGTTTTGAATACTCAAAGGCAGAGAGTTGAGAACGAATGATTCGCTTTCCGGGCTGACTCTGACATGTGTCTGACTTGCGTTTGCTCACGTTTCTAGAGCTAGTAGTATATGAGCTGTAGCAAGATTTGTGACATAGCACAGAAGCTGATGAAGCACCATCAGTAGCAATAATGTTTGATAAAGTCTCATGTATGGCTGTGTCTCTGAGCTCTTAATTAGCATAATAGCAATTCCTTTGGACCCAGATATTTTAAAGTTGCCATCTTTGCCACTGCATGGAGCAAACAGACACTTATTTCCCGACATTTCGACCTGATCAAACCATCTGTCTTTGTTAACCCTAGAGTTGAATGATTAAATAATCCTCCACAACAACTTGAGAAAGCAGCAATAACACTGAATATCGACTGTTTTTATTTATCCTTTCCTTATTAAACCACAAGAAGTCTGAATTTAAAAAAAATAAGAATCCGAAATTTTTAAATAATGGTAACTAATTTTAGAACACCAGATTCACCCACAAAATGGATCTGACAAGAAATTCACAATGTATTGAACAATACTGTCATTATAACTCGGTCCACCTTTTATCTTAATGTGAAAACATAAAGTAATATCAACATTAAAATGTAAACATTAAATCCCTTGACTGACTTTTGTACGAATATTAAGGCGATAAAAGAAAAAAATATTTGCAAGGTGAATTTCGACTTTAAAACTAGACTATGCTCCCTTGCTTTACAACATACTTATTACAACTACAACAGCTAGCTGCAACAGCTTATTTGCATAAAAACATGACTGGACCTCAAGGAATGATACAAATATTATTACCTTTATTTAACCAGAAAAAACTCATTGAGATTAAAAATCTCTTTTCCAAGAGCGTCCTGGCCAAGACAGGCAGCAGCACAATTAACAAGGTTACAGACATAAAAACATATAACATATAACATCAACATATAACAATTTATGCCAGTAATAAATAGTTATAAAGTCATAAAAAATCAAAGTTTCATATATATTATCACAAGCGATAAACAACAGCAAGGATCGTCCGTATAGTCAGTCATAACATCTACAGCCAGTTAGTGTAGCCTCCATGTCGTTTAAAAGTAATTTAAAATCAACCAATGAAACCGGCTCCTTAAGATTCAGGACATTTTGCAGCTGATTCCAAGCGCAGGGGGCCGCATACTTGAACGCCCCTTTTCCCAGTTCGGTCCGGACTTGAGGGACAGATAATAATAATAAGTCCTCAGAACGAAGACAATATCTTCCTGTGCTTTTCTTTTCGATGTAAGATTGAAGGTATGGGGGAAGCAGACCAAGAATCGCTTTGTAGATAAAAATGTACCAATGATTAAGTCTACGGGTGGACAATGCAGACCAACCAACCCGATCATACAAAGAACAGTGATGAGTAAGTGCTTTAAAGTTTGTGATAAACCTAAGAGCTCCGTGATAAACAGTATCCAACAATTTCAAGCTTGTAATGGACGCATGCATGTATATAACATCGCCATAGTCCAGCACTGACAAGAAAGTGGCAGCAACAAGCCTCCTTTTGGCCTCAAAGGAAAAACATGACTTGTTTCTAAAATAAAAACCCAATTTCAGCTTCAGTTTTTTTTACCAACTGCTGAATGTGAGGTTTAAAAGAAAGTGAATTATCAATTAGGATACAAAGATACTTGTATTGAGATACAGACTCAATCTCGGAGCCCTGAGAAGTAGTGATAGGTAGAAGGTTCGGCGACTTTGATTTTGCACTGGAGAACAACATAAGTTTTGTTTTGTCGTCATTCAAAACAAGTTTTAAATCTAACAAGGTACATTGTACAGTATCAAAAGCAAGTTGTAGCTGACAAAGAGCTTGGTTTGGAGTTGATGCAGAACAGTATATCACAGTATCATCAGCATAGAAGTGAAAATTTGCGTTGGAGACATTTTGATCAAGATTGTTGATGTATAATAATAAATAGGAGTGGTCCCAACACTGACCCCTGGGGCACACCCTTGGATATACTAAGAGGGCTGGAAGTGAGACCATCTGCCTGTACGCACTGAGATCTACCTGATAGATAGTTTTCAAACCAGCAAACTGTTTGTTCTGACAACCCGACACTGAGAAGTCTTTGTTTTAATATTGCGTGATCCACAGTATCAAAAGCCTTCGATAGGTCAATGAAGAGAGCTGCACAATGTTGTTTTTTATCTAAAGAGTCAATGAAATCATTTACTACTTTTAGGGCTGCTGTAGTTGCGCTGCGTTTTTTACGAAAACCTGATTGAAAATTAGACAAAATATTGTTTATAGTTAGAAACTCTTTCAATTGTTCATTCACCAGAGTTTCCATAACCTTGGCCAGGACGGACAGTTTCGAGATGGGTCTGTAATTATTTAAATCTGTCGGGTCTCCCCCTTTTAACAGAGGAAGAACAAATGCGGATTTCCATATAAGTGGAATTTTGTTCGTGTCCAGAGAAAGATTAAAAAGAAAAGTCAAAGGCGGTGCAATAAAATCAGATGCTAATTGTAGAAAATAAGGTGCCAAGTTATCAGGACCAGCCGATTTTCTAATGTCTAAAAGTGTGAGGGCTTTATGCACTTCTGAGACTGAAAATGGCTTAAAACTAAAATAATTACTGACTCCAGTATGACCATGAGTATTACCTTTAGGATGATTCTGATGTGAAATGTTGAGGGAATCGAATAAAGAACAGTATTTAAGGGTACGGGATGCACTCCGTAAATCGGGCAGCTCTGCAGAAGAAAAGGAAAAATTTCAATGGTATGACGCTGTCGACAGTATAATTGGCAGCAAACCTTCTAGCCAACCGAATGTGCTGGAGTCCCATCCACGAAGATCGCTGGATTCTACGTCATCTGATACGGAGAACACAGGACTGGAGAGATCACAGAGCTGTGAGTAACGTTAACATACATACCAGTTCCATTTGATAGCGATTCTGTTAAATCAGTATGTGCATGTCCCTAAAGTAAATTACGCAAGGTTTTACTACGAATCCAACCAAGAAACCATGGTTACTGTAGTAAAATCTTGGTTTCCACAAACTGACCATGGGTATGCTGTTAAAACTGGGTTTTACTACAAAAAGAAAAAAAATTGTTTACATAAGGGATGTTTGTTTAATGTTATTATTAAAATGATTACCTTTTGTGTTTATTTTGCTTTTATTTCTGTAGTTACATCGGTCAATTCAGACTCAACAATCGCTTCAAACACTGGTGATGAGACACAGGACACATCAGATAACACTGAGACAATACCTTCAGAACAAGGCAAAAAGAGAAAGAAAGATAGAAGTGAGTGAAATGATGACTGCCTTTCTAGATATGCAGAAAAAACAGCATGAAGAATTCATGCAAGGGGAGCACTTGCGTTACCAGCAAGAAAAAGAAATGCTTGATAACTGGATGAAGGCTCAAGTACAGATGGAGGAGCGTCGACTGCAACAGCAGAGGGAGGAACGCCAAGAAACAAACATGATGTTCCTGTAAACCATGAACAGACTGTTTGATGCCATGATTCCCTCACACTCTCATCACCAGCCCTCTCCTCACCATCCCTCTCCTCATGCTCCTCCTCCTACACCTCCTCCTGCTGCTACTCCTCCTCCTACTCTTCCTCCTCATCTGCAGTATCCCTACCATGCTGAGACATCATCATCCTACTCTGAGCTTGATAACTCTACACGTTTATCGCAACCTGTAAAGGCACAGTTGTTCACGTCCATGTTTTTATGTTGTTATTGTATTTGGACGTTGCCTTTCATTATAAGGGTTATTTAAGTTTTATCTTGTTTTTTTAATTAATAACATGTTTGTAATAGGTAAATATGACCAAAAGTTGTTTAATTTCCTGTAGCATATATTTACTATGCACTTTACCCTAACACTATGCACTACCTCAAACCTCTACACTTTATAATTCTACCTCGAACCTCTACAATATATACCACACACTTCCATAAATTATACACCACACACACTAGGTAGCCTATAGTTCTCTCAAACCTTTCCATATACACTCACTGGACTTCACACAAACTTTTTGAATTTCATGTTTATATACCTTCTTCTATGCTGTATTGAATAATGACACTCAGGTATGTCTGCAAATTGAAGTAAGGTATACTGCAAGCAAATTGTCATTTTTGAGAAAACTTCTTTCCCAGCAGTGCCTTGATACATAGCACTTTGTATTTGATTTATTTTCTTATTTTGTTTCACCACTGCACATGGTCGTGTTCTGTGAAGTACTGTTTTTTTTTTTCCTGTGAGAAGTGCTCCTGAGTTTATGATTAAAACTTTTTTCGGCATCATCTTATGTTTTGTGTGTTATTCGCAAATAACTCCTGCACTGTTCTTGAAATGAACAATATGACTTTATTGACAACAGCACAAAAATAAGACATAGTAAACCAATAAGTACAATAAATATACATGCACTGAATGTAGTAGCGGCATGACACAGAAGTATGTAATGAAAACCATCCTCCTGAAATATACACTATCTCTCTACAAATTTGAGAAATATGAACACAATGCATCTCTGGTGGCATTTGAACTAGTGGCTGTATTACGAGGATTCCATTCACTGTTCACATTTTCCTCTTCTGTGGCAATCTCTTCACTTTCCTCACCATTTACTTGACAAAAATTGTGCAGAACTCAACATGCGCTGATAATAGTGTTTATGTTGTCTATGCGGCAATCACACCTCTTCATTAAGCATCTCCACCTTCCTTTCAGGAGGCCAAATGCCCTTTCCACAGTCATCCGTGCCTTGCTGAGGCGGTTGTTGAAGGTGGCCTGTGCAGGGGTTGTTTGTTGATTTTCTGGATATGGTTTCATCAACCATGGCAGTAATGGATATGCAGCATCCCCCAAAATCACCACTGGCACATCTACTCCTTCAAACCTCTCTGTTATCCGAGGGAACAGTGTATTACTCTGACCCCTCTCAAACAAAGATGAATTGGCAAAAACTCTTGCATCATGAACCTTGCCCGGCCATCCCACATTAATGTCCCAGAACATAAGTCGGTTGTCAACCACACCTTGCAGAATAACAGAGTAGAAACCTTTCCGGTTGTAGTAGTCTGCAGAGCTAACAGGTGGAGCCAAAATCCCAATGTGAGTGCCATCAATAGCTCCTCCACATTGTGGGAAGCCCCACCTGTCTCTGAATCTCTGAATTATGCTTTCAAATTCCTGTTCAGAGGGTGTTCTGATGAAAAGGGAAAGCACATTTTTCACAATTGCAGAGGCTACATGGTTGGTTATGCTAACAGCAGTTGACTGACCAATCCCAAATAAATGGGAGATGGTTCTGAACTCTACATTTGTGGCCAGTCTCCATATGCATATTGCAACACGTTGGTCCACGGGCACTGGTTTTCTGAATGAAGTGGTCTGTCTTTGAAGGTGCGGCTGCAGGCTGTTGCACAACTGCAAGAATGATGTCCTTCTCATTCTGAAATTAGCCTTCCACTCACAGTCTGTCCAGCTGCTGAGAACATGCTGCCACCACACACCAGATCTCTGCCGAATCCATATGGTCCTGCAGCAGAATGGAGAAATATTGTTAACTGTATATAGTTTATGCATACACAATTACCTTACAGCACTTTGAAGTGTAATTAAATAAACAACAAACTACTACTCCAGTGCATACATAACAGTTATGTGTCCCGTTGAATACAGGTGTCTTAATACAAGAATGTAGCTAATATTAACCAGCAAATGATATTAAGTTACATGATTATTAGCTTTAGAACGCTACTGTCATAATTACAAAAAAAACATTATACACATATTGTATTTCAAATTTCACAATACACTTTTCAATTGTATTCAATGACATTTCAGTATATTAATTCTTACCTTGTCGATGTACGGGAACTGTAGTCCATAATCAAAGCTGCAAAGTCCTTGCTGCACTTCAGCTGGTACCTTGCAAACCTCCTCATACGAGCAGCACGATTACGTGAAAATTTTCGTGCCACAAAGGCGATAGATCTGTTTAACAACAGGCTGTGAGAGGGCTGTGGACCACCGTGGACCAAACGACTCAAAATGATCCACAAAGTAAACAGAGCGATGGACTCCATTGTGTTCAGTGAGAGCGCCGCTCTTCCTGTTTATCCCGAAACCGTCGCACCATAATGACGTAAGCGTGCTCCGGCACGAATGCTGAAACCCTATGTGAGTGCAGGCCAGAGGGGGAGTGGGGAGTGGGGAGTGGGGAGGGGGGACAATCGTACTCGGGCCCGGTTCATGGCAACCGTGCCTAGTGTGAGTACACCCTAAGAATACATGGTGGCAGCTCGATGCCAGTTTTATTTCCAGCCAAGGATTTAATCGTCTTCCAGAATTTTAAGGGGTTATTTCAATTATTTGAAGTTTCTATAAGAAAGTGGTCTGCTTTGGTCTTTCTGATAGCCACAGTGCACAAATTGCACAGTCTCCTGAAGAGCAGCCAATCAGAATCCAGGCTTGTTTTCCTGGCTTTTGCCCAGGCCTTATCACACTCATGAAGAGAGTTGGCTAAATCTACAGTGGGAATGGCAGTATGTGTAACAATATTAGCTCAAAGGGGAAATATTAATAATAATCCATAATTACCAATTATGATTAATTATTAAAATTTGGGTCAGTTAAATAGATTAGCTTTGAGGTAAGCCAAATTAATATTACAATCAATTAATCAGTTCCAACGAACTCTTTGATTATTCATTTATTCTAAGGAAAGTGTATCTTTCATGGTCACTGAAAAATAATTATTCCTTATCATTTACAGCAATCAGAGCATGTAACAAGATCAAGATCGTAAAAGGGACTTTGTATGCAAACAGAGGATCAGAAACCAAATTCATAATTGTGCACAAGTTTTATTAACTAAATCACAAACATAACTAAACTAAACAAACAAACAAACATACATACATTCATCCATACATACATGCATAGGTAAAGTGGTGAGTGTTATGGAACCGGAAGCAGGTAATAGAACTATGGAAAAGATCTATTTCAGTATGAAAAGAACCATCAGCTTATTTCAGAGCACCTCATTAAATTGATACTTGCAAGTCGGTTGCAGTGGATACAATTCTTTAAGTGGTTGAAATTGGAGTGCGTTGATGGGTCCCTGAGTGTCAAAAGTCACTGGTGCAAGTTGCCATCGTGTGGTTCCGACGCTGTTGTGGGTCGGAGCTCGCATGGTGGCTTCGATCACATGGCTGTTGTGAGTCGCCTGGCCTGCTGAGGGCACGCTGGACGTCCCGTGGCATCCTGAAGTGCCGAGAAGGCCAAGAGTTGATGGTTGCCGTTCAGTGATGGTAGGTTTGCAGTTTTGCAGTCTCCCTTTTTGGGAGCATGAAAGCATGGCAGGCATTGCCCAGGGCTGTTGGATCCAGGGCCCCAGTGGTGGGGGAGGGGTCCAGTGGAGGCCAGCAGCACAAACACAAAAAGTGGGCTGATCTAGTGAAAAGGCCTTTTTAAAGCTTGACAAGGGACAACCCTATGCAGGCTGGCTCACCCAATGAGAAGGGTGGAATTTCTGGCGGGAGTTTCCTCTGTGACGAAGATTTATGAGCCATTGTCTTAAGTACTCTTTTCTGTTCATCATTAATACTCAGATAGATATAACAAATCCACACTGCATTCTAAGAGAAGGTGATGTACATCAAAGTGTGAGTCATTAAAGGGTTACTTCAGGATTTAGCATTAAGCTTTGTATTAGTAGAAAACCTGTAGTATTTTCGAATTACCATGCTTTCCACCCTCATATCCCCCTGAGAGGAGAGATTTATGTATTTTTTGTCTGGAAAAAATCCTCCGATGACGCAAAAATCGTCATTTTGCGTCATCGGAGGATTTTCTGGCCAGAGGCTAAAGACTACAGCCAGTAGATGGCGTTGTTCCGCATGTTTTCAGCCCGCCCATAGAGGGTGGGATCTCACTCAGTCAGAATGTACACAGTGTCAGCCGTCTTTCTTTGGAAGCTAAGCTAGCAGGCTCTTGTTCTGTGGAGAAAGCTGAATAGTAGGAGAAAGCTGAGTAAGTATGGGTAACCATCCTCCTTTTCCCGGACATGTCCGGCGGGCGAGGATCGTTCAAAATGTCCGGGATTCGGCTTTTGCTTTCTGCGGTCGCCATTCATTGTTTACATGCACACCTCATGTTTCAATCTAACTGAATTCATTCCGATCGGTGAATCTGAATGTAGTGTTTACATGAACGCTAAACAAGTGATCGGTTGATGTGCGTTTACTTTTAACATTGCTAAGAAAATTCCCGCACCTCCGTTGCGAGACCGGCGCGTCTCAGTAATGACGCCACCGGCCTCGCGCCGTTCTCCCGCGGCCGTCAGCCTCGTCCTGCTCACCACAGTAAACATAATGAATGGCGACTGTAGAACGCAAAAGCCGAATCCCGGACATTTTGGGCGATCCCGAAATCCCAGGCAGACTCGTCACGGAGACTCACTGGTAGCCTAACCTTGTTTTCAACTGCGCTGTCTTACCGGTAGGCGTGGCCTCCTAGGGCAGCGAAGCAAGTGCATTCTGGGAGTTGTTGTCTTTCATCCACATAAGCCAAAAATACATTTTCTGGCTTTTCTCAGTCTAGAAAGCTCCAAATTAAAAAATGTCTTCACATTTCTTCTACATAAATGACCTATTTTAAATACACATTCATCTTCCCAGAGGTGAAGTATCCCTTTAAATGAGGATTAATTAGATAGGAGACATGATACAGGTAAGGTTACATTGACCATTGGTGGTATAATAAGATACATAGTATCAAAAGACCATAGTATCAACAGATAACATTATTAAAAGACACAACACACGACAGTAAATCATTCACAAAATGTTCTTGAATGCATGTTCATTTCATGTTAGTCAGTTCATCAATAAATTAATGCAGTCTGTTTTGCAGATTGTTTCTGTCTTTCCATGGCCTCTCTCTTGCATGTGGTCACATTCCTTTAACACCCATAAAACCTTATCTGATCGTGGTCATGACAACTAGAAGACCTTCTTGCCCTCTGTTTGGGGGAAGATGGGATTCCAGAGTGGAGTGTGAAGATTTTTATGGTACATATGCCAAATAAATGTGTCTGATTTGGTCTCAGTTGTTACACATGCATTGTTTCGGCCTTTTACTCTGTACTTTCTGAGGGGAGCATGCTTGTCAACAATTTCTTTAAAACCATCATAAAAATATTTCCAAGCATTTTCGACATCTGCAATAAGATACATTGGTAACCCTTCCTTTTACAGTCCCCTAATTACTAGGTATTTACCTGGTAAATATATGGTAAGTTATAGTTGGTTATTGGTAATTACCACAGGTAACAAGTATGTAAATGCAGAGAAACTACAAACTAATTACTAGGTATTTACCGGGTAAATATATGGTAAGTTATAGTTGGTTATTGGTAATTACCACAGGTAACAAGTATGTAAATGCAGAGAAACTACACACTAATTACTAAGTATTTACCTGGTAAGCATATGGTAAATTATAGTATTTTAGTGTATAACTTAAGGTGATTAGTATGCAATTACAGAGAAACTACCAGGGGAAAAAAACACCACTGTTAAATATCAACTCAACAAAGTACTGTGTACTTGTTACCTGTTTAGGTTGGTAATAACTCAGATTTAATTGTGTACTTCCTCAGAATGTAGGCAGCCAATTTTTAGAAACACCTCCAGTATTACCCATCAATTCAAGTTAGATTTGTAGTTATCCTAGGGTTATGTTGGTAACAGTCCATGTTTATTTATTACTATCTTGAAATTAAGACGGTAGTTTCCAATAAATTACCTTGTCTTACATAGTTGTTGTTCATTGCTACACCCATTTATAGAGGGTTTATCAAATAATGTACCTTACACTTACCTGGTAACTACCCAGCAGGAACAGTTTTCCCTAATGTCATGGCACATCTTAAATACTGGGTATGTTCTTGCAGATGTTTTTACAATTTACTCACTAAGTAAAGTGCAACTGTACTGTAAAATGAAGCCTTGTTTATTTCCATGGTATTACCGGAATTGTACCATATAACCTGATCATTCCCTTTTCCATATAGTCACACTTTTTTACCTCGTATGTCCTGCAACGTTACCAAGGAAAACATGACAATTTACTCAGTAAGTAAAGTGTAACTGTACTGTAAAATGAAGCCTTGTTTATTTCCATGGTATTACCGGAATTGTACCATATAACCTGATCATTCCCTTTTCCATATAGTCACAATTTTTTACCTCGTATGTCCTGCAACGTTACCAAGGAAAACATGACAATTTACTCGGTAAGTAAAGTGCAACTGTACTGTAAAAGGAAGCCTTTTTATTTCCATGGAATTACTGGGATCTTACCCTATAATCTGTAATAGCTACGTAACTGTAGCTATTACAGATTATTAGGTAAGATCCCAGTAATTCCATGGATCTTACCCTATAATCTGTAATAGCTATGTAACTGTAGCTATTACAGATTATTAGGTAAGATTCCAGTAATTCCATGGAAATAAAAAGGTTTCCTTTTATAGTACAGTTGCACTTTACTTACCGAGAATGTTCAATGTGATCTCATGAGAATACGTGTGTATTTTTACGCAAAGTGTAATTCTACCATACGTACATTTACTTACGTTTTATACACACAGAAACGTAATACACACAGAAACGACGTATTTACAGCACTAAAATGTAAAATGTTTACGTATTAACAGCACAAAAACGATTAGCCTACATGCAGTTAAACAAGAATACACTTTAAAACCTTAAAAATACCTTATTTAATC
This sequence comes from Abramis brama, assembly GCF_963993115.1. Lineage (NCBI taxonomy): Eukaryota > Metazoa > Chordata > Actinopteri > Cypriniformes > Leuciscidae > Abramis > Abramis brama. Next base: position 33,856,249 of record NC_139972.1, on the reverse strand, counting down.
GTTTAACCATTTTAATATTTAGTTTATTTACAGTGAGACACAAAATGCGTTTTCTCCAATAGAACAATAATACACCAAAACCCAACATAAATTCACAAAAGACATCAATTTTATTATACTTGATATAACGTTAATCCAAATCTTTAGAATCCATACGTTTGCAAGAAAGAGATCCAAATTCTGCCCTTTATCCAGTGAGTGATCTTCATCTCCATTTCACAGGCTATCACAGCAGCGCAGTCCGTAACTGTCAAATCCCGCGCTCGTGATGAATTCAAATTCAAAAATTGCGCCCTCAAGAAGCGCTACGACATGTTTTACGGCAGTGATATCAAACGCTCATTGGCTCTCGCCTGTTCGTCCATGTTCGTCACAGATTGCGACATGCCTATAAAGTCGGTAAACTACATTTGAAATGGAGAAGCGCGCGCGCCTTCACACAGAGCGAAGCCGGATTAACATTTTCATGGATTAATATATTAAATTCTGCTCTGTACCTCATTCAAAACTATTATATACTGAAAGAGAGGACTGTGACTGCAACACATCGTCATGTGAACGACTTTTGGTACCGGTTTTGACATTTTCGCAATAAATAAATTATTGTGATTACACATATGTTGTTTTTCTTCATAATTGAAGCCTATGTAGTTTTCTATCTTTGAAAATTACGTATTAATACTACGTATTAATGAGACCAGGCTGGAATTAGTTAAGTTGCAGAACACACATGGTAAAAGTTTGTGATTTCCAAAATGTTTAAGCAGTAGCAAAGGATGTGGTAACAGTCTGGTAATACAATAGAAATAAACAAGGCTTCCTTTTACAGTACAGTTGCACTTTACTTACCGAGTAAATTGTCATGTTTTCCTTGGTAACGTTGCAGGACATACGAGGTAAAAAATTGTGACTATATGGAAAAGGGAATGATCAGGTTATATGGTACAATTCCGGTAATACCATGGAAATAAACAAGGCTTCATTTTACAGTACAGTTACACTTTACTTACTGAGTAAATTGTAAAAACATCTGCAAGAACATACCCAGTATTTAAGATGTGCCATGACATTAGGGAAAACTGTTCCTGCGGGGTAGTTACCAGGTAAGTGTAAGGTACATTATTTGATAAACCCTCTATAAATGGGTGTAGCAATGAACAACAACTATGTAAGACAAGGTAATTTATTGGAAACTACCGTCTTAATTTCAAGATAGTAATAAATAAACATGGACTGTTACCAACATAACCCTAGGATAACTACAAACCTAACTTGAATTGATGGGTAATACTGGAGGTGTTTCTAAAAATTGGCTGCCTACATTCTGAGGAAGTACACAATTAAATCTGAGTTATTACCAACCTAAACAGGTAACAAGTACACAGTACTTTGTTGAGTTGATATTTAACAGTTTTTTTTTTTTTTTTCTGGTAGTTTCTCTGTAATTGCATACTAATCACCTTAAGTAATTACACACTAAAATACTATAATTTACCATATGCTTACCAGGTAAATACTTAGTAATTAGTTTGTAGTTTCTCTGCATTTACATATTTGTTACCTGTGGTAATTACCAATAACCAACTATAACTTACCATATATTTACCCGGTAAATACCTAGTAATTAGTTTGTAGTTTCTCTGCATTTACATTCTTGTTACCTGTGGTAATTACCAATAACCAACTATAACTTACCATATATTTACCAGGTAAATACCTAGTAATTAGGGGACTGTAAAAGGAAGGGTTACCGATACATTTTATCCCAGTCAAAATAAAACAGGTCATATAAAAACCCTTGTTCCGAAAAATGTTTTGTGTCACGCTTAATAATGATGCGTGGCTTGGTTTTGGGAATTTTTGTGTTTCTGACCGTGGCAACAATACAGTGGTCACTAATGTCGTTTGCAAAAACAGAAGCTGCTGAGTATTTATAAGGAACGTTGGTTAGGATAAGATCAATTAAAGATGATTTATCTGGACATTTCAGATTAGGTCTAGTGGGACTATCAACGAGCTGAAAGAGATTTAGCGAGTCACAGTAAGCTTTAAATTCATCAGATACTCGATGTAACCAGTTCCAATTTAGATCTCCAATGACTACAATTTTGTTCTGATTCAGTCCTGATAAAAGCTGCATTAAAGAAGGCAGAGCATCCCTGACAGCTGAGGGTGTCCTATAGCAACCAACTACCGTAATGTGGAGAGTCCTAGAGACCTCGAGATCAAGAGCTAAAAATTTGAATTGCTTACTCACTGATTTAGAGAGAAGCATATTTACACAAAACTTATTTTTGATATATACCGCGACACCCCCACCCCTTCTGGGACGATCAGTCCTACAGTATATACATTGTAACCATCAATACTGATATCCTCATTCAGAACAGATTTGCTTAGGCAAGTTTCTGATAAAACAATTACATCAGCATCAGTTGAGTGTGCCCAAATACGAATCATATCTATCTTTGCGATCAAACTACGAACATTCAAGTGAATAAAACCAAGGCCAGCCCTAGATTTAAAATCAGCAGGGGTATTGAAACTTATAGCAGAGTCTGAGCCTGGATTGGGTTGCACATTTCCTGAAATCAACAGCAACAGAACAATTAAACACCTCAGCTTAAGTGATTTAAATGATTGAATAGATGATTCATTCTTAGAACTTATTTTTAGTACAAAGCTACGAAGGCAGCTTTCAGAAATAGTAAAAATGTCTTGTAAAGCCATAACACTGATCAGACGGGTCAAGTCCGCAGTATCAGATGAGAAGAACAGAGGCAGGGGCATTGATTTAATGTCCGACGCACAAACAGATGCGCACGTCCCCCAGCGTATTGTGACTGTATTTAAAAGACCTGCACGGGAGTAGTTGGTCCTGTGCGGGCTTCCATACATTCCGCTCAAGGTTAGTAAACACATTAGAAAAAAGGGCAGCGCCATTGCACGTTCCGTTCCTAGCCGATGCCTTGGTAATCCAGTCCAGTTTTTCTGACCTCCTGAGACAGATGACGTTGCGTCACGTCACATGTAAACAGGAAAACAAGCCCAATGAAGCAATGCTTTCTCATGAGAAGTTTGGACTCGTAAGATTCAAACAGCGTGTCGGCGATTTGGCTCCGTTGAACAGGATCCAAGTTCCGCACTGACAGGGCGGTCCGGGTCATCCAAAACGTCAAGAGAGTAAGTTTCACTTCAGTTAAATCCAAGTTCGATGTGTGATGGACTGGTTCCTTTATAGACTGTTCGCAATGAACAGAAAACGGCCAGTGTAGATTAGTCCCAGCACAGTGCCTGTAAACCACTTGCCGCGTTCGCCTGCCAGATTAACTGTCTATTTACAGATCAAAGACAGTAACCTAGCTTACTCGAAGCAAGTCCAATATTTCAGAGACAGCACCATCAAGAGACAATGACATTGATGACAATCACACAGACAGACAGAAATGTAGATGAGTGGGGACAAGCTGCCATCTTGGCATCATGTTGCCAAGGTTAGCAATATAGGTTAGCAACATTCACATCAAAGAGCAAGAGCTCTTGTGATTCTGAAATGTGAGATTATTGTGTTTGCCATGAAAATAACCCAAAATTTTGTCCGAAATAAATAAAAAATGTCTGATTTTATCCAAATTTGTTAAAGAACTACCATTTTGAATTCTGAAAGTGCCAGAAATGAAATCAGCATCCTCTGCATCCTCTAAAACCACTCGCATATTGTAGATATTGGCCATACAGTGCAAATTATGTGGTCAAAATGGACGATTAAGCTAATAATGCTAATTTGCAACATATGTAAATTAGCATCCAGCAGTTTCTGTATGCTGGGGACCCAAACTTCACATTTCTGCAATAAAACTTTGGTGTAGTCAACATTTCCGGGTTCACAATGGGGCTTTATGGGCTGGCTACTAGACTATCAGGTCTAGAGTTTAGATCTGGTTTAGAGATTAAGGTCATCAAACCCTGATTCATAGTCAACTCCCATCTGGCTTTATGAGAACTGAAGTTACCATTTTTAATTTCTAAAATTAAATATTTTACTTTATCACAGAATCTCTTTATTATTAAGTAAATCAGAATTGAATTTCCAATATCCCTTATTTCTTGAAGTGTTGCGGTTCGGTTTAACTAATAGAGAAATGGCACAGTGGTCTGTCAAAGGCGCTGCTGAAATAGCGCAGTCTTTAACAAATAAAGACAAGTTATCTGAAATAAGCCAATAATCAATTCTTGACATGCTGGAAGAATTAGGTCTTAACCAAGAGAACTGTATAAGATTAGGATGGAGATATCTCCACACATCTATCAATTTAAGATTAGTGCAAAAGTGGGAAATTAAAGGGTTTGGCCGAGAAGTATTGCTTTTGGGTGGATGTCTATCGTGCGTCTCATCTGGTACCACATTAAAGTCCCCAGCTATGACAATATTATCTTTTGGGTATAAGCTCTTTAAATCAGAGATTACAGAAGATACCTCATGTAGTAGATTTTGATTCAGTTTAGAATTATTGTAGCCATATACATTAATTCAAATGAAAAAAATATGTTCAATGTCTAAAACTACCGCAAGCCAATGTCCACTGAGGTCAGATCTAGAAGATACTATTTTCCCTGGATAATTATTAAATAAAATTGCAGCTCCTGCCGAGTGGGAGGATCCATGGCTAAATAAAATTGTATCTCCCCACTGACTGGACCAAAAAGCAGCATCAGTTACAACAGAATGCGTTTCTTGTAGAAAAATACAGTGAGAGCCACTACCTTTACAATATAAGAACATTGCCTTCCTTTTGACCTTGTTTTGAATGAACATTTAATGACATGAACGACAATGGTAACTTAACTGGAAACATTTAAAACAAAAACATAAAAGAGAAAAAAAAAAGAAAAAAGCAAGATGTAGTAAAAAGAAAAATGTGTGCAAACACTTGTATGAGAGAGAACAAAAATTTCACCTGGTTGTATAGCCACGAACCTAGAACATACCTCACAACCTAGAGTCTCTCCAAACAACCATATCTCACACCATCCTACCCATAATCAGTTCGAGTACACGATTATGTTGAGTCAATGCGTCGTCCTTCAATGTAACCGAAAGGTCCACAGTAATACGCTTTCTTTCCAGCTTTACTGATCGATCAAAGGCCACAGCTCCGCACGGGCCAGCCAGTCCTCCTTCGTAAGATCCTCCGTGAATCTGACTCCGCGGTCCAGACAGACTGACGAGTTCTTAGTTGATTTCCACATTTCATCCCTGTACTTCCTCATGGTAAACTGCACAATCATCTGCCTTGACTTCCCCGGTTCCTTCTTGCCGATTCGGTGCACTGTGTCAACGTCTTCTAATTTGTGAACGAGATGCGGTGCGATTTCAGTAATAAGACCAATCACTTCCCTACGGGGATCCTCCTCAGGTTTTTCCTTCATGCCGTTGATCCGGAGGTTCCATCTTCTTTTATACCATTCGAGTTCAGATGTTCTGCTCGCCAAGTCTTTGTGTGTTGTTGTTAAATTCAGCAGTGATTTGCTCGTCTCTAGGCACTTTTCTTTGCATTCTTTAATTTCAGTGGCATTAAACTCTACAGCCTTGGAAATCTCTGTGTTCATGACACTGTTCATCAGCATTTGAGTCGCCATTTCTTCGAATTTTTCATCTTGTGCATCAAAACGAGCAGTCAATGAAGTGATGGCTTGTAGCAGAGTTGCATTAGTGATGTCATCGTCACAGGACCTTATTTTTTTCAAGGTGTTTGCTTTAGTAGGGGTTAACTGGGATGAGTCACGACGTTTAACTGCAGAATCGGTCTGTACCTCCATCTCTGAATTGACTGAGACCGGAGCTGGAGTCGAGCCATGAGCCGGAGGGATGATAATCTTTGGGTGAGTAGTTTGCTGAGAAGATTTCCGCATTTTGAGGACACAAAACACACGAGAAGTGTTTAAATTATATTTTAGGTAGGTATAAATGAGATTTGTGTACTTTTTAAAACAAAAATGGAGATTAACTAGGCAGCTCGGTACAAACACGTGTTCAGCCCACCATCTTAGCCGGAACCTCGAATACGGCCTTCGAAGGATGCAGAATTGAATTGGGACAGCCTTCATCGCACTGCCGTGACGCAATCGGCCTTCAAATGCGACCTTCCAAGTGTGCAGCCTTTGAACTATGACATCCTTCGTCCATATGGACGAAGATAATTCCAGATAGTTTAAGGCTGTATAGCCAATGCCAAATAAACCTGCACTGTTGCGCAGATTTTCCCAGCCGCTCTAGATTTTGAATTTGGTGCAACAGCTGAAAGAGACTATTGCCATACATCTGTAAAGTAACTATTCACCCTGCACAGGTTAATGGAAGAAATAGACAAACAACTATATATACATGTGCTGCTGAGTGAGGAAACAAGCTGCTGCATAGGTAGATATGCATATATCTGTACACGAATGAACATAGACTCATTAACAATAGACACACGTTGCAAGCTGATAAGAGATTAAAAACCCAGCAGCCACCTGAGCAAGTATCATAATTAAATCATTAAAATATACTTTCTTCAGTTTGGGAATTATTTTATACTTTGCTATTATTCTTTAATGCCTTTATAATTATTGCATTTTTTTCTGGAAAGGACTTTACACCTGCTCATGTTCATTCTGATTGCATGTTTGTCCATCAACTCTGTGTTTGGAACAGCTGCCTTTTTTTTCCCAAGATTACTGACAGACTTGCTGTCTGATACACACTTGGTGTCCTGTGAAGCATGTCTCTTACAGGCTTTTGTCATTTATTCATATGCATCAAATGAAAATACAATATTAATGTTAATGGCATTTGACAGATATGTACACTGTAAAAAATGTTCGTAATTTTAACAGTAAAAAACTGTAAAAAAGCAACGAAAAAAAAATGTTAATTCCTTAACGGTATGTACCCTTACTATATACAGTGAAAAACTGTAATAGCTCTCACGGGACATTTCATGTAATTTTACATTAATATACTGTTAAATGTACGGATTTTGGAAGTACACTGTAAAAAAAAAACTTACCGTTGCATTTACCGTACCTTACCGTAAAAAATACGGTAGCAAATGTTTACTAATTTTACAAAGTTTTACATCATCGAACTAAAAATTACGGTGAAAAACTGGCAGCTGGTTGCCAGTACTTTACCGTAAAAAATACGGTATAAATATTTATGTTTTACGGCATTGAACTAAAGTTTACGGTAAAAAACTGGCAGCTGGTTGCAGGCGTTTTACCGTAAAAAATATGGTAGTAATATTTTAGGTTTTACGGCAGTGATCTAAATATTACGGAAAAAAAATGGCAGCTGTGGTTGCCAGTACTTTACCGTAAAAAATACGGTAGAATTGTTTTTGCTTTTACGGCACTGAACTAAAGTTTACGGTAAAAAACTAGCAGCTTACAAGTGCTTTACCGTAAAAAATACGGTAGTAATATTTTAGGTTTTATGGCATTGAACATTGAACTGAACTTTTATATAAAAAATAAAAAATAAAAACCTGCCAGCTGTGGTTTCCTGTAATCTAATTATTGAGAATTACCAGAGGTTCAGACGTTGATGTTTTATTGAAAATAATAAAGTTTGAAGTTACCATTATGGAGATGAGTGTTTGCTTTAGTTGGGCTCTTGACCCTTGACTTTTTAACTTTAGATTTACTCTGACTGCCTTAACTGTGTGGTAACAGTTACACAAACGTTATGGCATGAAAATCAGAGAGAAAATGTGACCAGGTGATGATGGCAGGTTAAAGATGACATAATCGTCATATTGTGGCCTGATTCACTGATCTCATAAAGAGTCTTATCTCTCACTTTATGAGCAAAGTGATAATATTAATTATAATATTAAAAATAAATATTTCATATTATTGAGTATAATATCTCTGTAAGCCAGCAGCGAGCAACAGATAATCTGAAGACCTTTAAAAATACATGGTGTAGAAAAAAGGTTTTGTGCTACTGCTCGATTTAAACCAACACAGACATCAAGATTCAGCATATGAATCTCAACAACGGTGACAATGAACACAATAATCAGATAAACTCTGAACATCACAAAACAAGCTACTAAAAAGCTGCAACAAAAACAATATCAAAAATAAAAGCAGATATAATAATAAAAGAAAATACTAAGGCAATTCAGCATAATGTATTCCTGCTGCAATGCATGCTGGGAGATACTAATGAGTTTTGATTGGAGGCTCCATCAAGTGCACTGCACTTTTATCATCACCATTGTTGAGATTCATACGCTGACTCTTGATGTCTGTGTGTGTCTGAAAGATACAGCAGTTCAAACCTTTATTGTGCACAATGTTTTAAAAATTCTTCTGATTATCACAGCAATGATGGATCACATGCTGTAGAATCATAGGGCTACTACAATCAATAATGTAAAATTAATAACACATATAATCAAAGATAAGACTCTATAAGAGCTCAGTGAATCAAACATGGTGATTGCCATCACTGATACACAACCAACATCACATGATTCATTTTCTCTCTGCTTTCCTAGCCATAATCAACATGTCTTATAAACACAGAGTTACAGCAGGTAGAGAAAAACTAATGTCAGAAAGTCACGGGTCAAGAGCCCAACTAAAGCAGTCACTGATCTCCATCATGGTGACTTCAAATGAAACAATAAATCATCAACATCTAAACCTCTGTTAATTCTCAAACAGAACTGTAGACGTCTGACAGAAATAAAGTCTGTCTGGTTAGTAATAAGTGAAGCTGGTAATGCTGTTTGTGGAGTTGTTTAATCCTCCTCTGCTGAGATCTTCACAGATTTAATGTTTTTTATCTTCAGTTGATTTCATCTAAGGCTGTGGCTGAAGTCAGTTGTAGTTCTTGTGTTTCTGCTCGTCTCTTTTTTCTGTTCTTGTTGTTTCTCTAAATGGACATTCCCAGAATTCCCTGTGTGACACTTCACATTTGATGCTATTTCATTTAAATAATTATGTTTCTTCTTGGTTTTTATTATCAGTTTTATACATTTGGGGTTTATATTACATCATATATTGTTTAATGAATGTTTATGGCATTATTTGGAGTCACGTGTGTGTGTTACCATGATGGTGTTTTGTGTTTGTGTGTATGACACTGTGCACCTTCTAAATATTAATATGTGCCTCAGTTTGTGGAAAACTAATGGTATACTTAAATCATCGTGTGCTTTTCTTTTTTACCACTTGTGTTATTATGATGGTTATCAGTATATTACAAAGATATAAAGCAGACTTTAATACTTTAGTGAAATTTAATGATAACATTTATCGGTTTATGTAATATAACGGTTGTCCCGTGAAAACTAAAAGGTTCCTACTGTATTTTTTATGGTAAAGTACTGGGAACCACAGCTGATGTTTTTTTTACCACACATTTAAATCCTTTTTTTTTTTTTTTCTCAAAGTAAGGTTGCTACCATATTTTTTACGGTAAAATACTGCCAACCAAGCTGACGTTTTTTACCGTAAATTTCACAGGGTTTTTTTTGCATTGTGTTTTTTTTGCCCGTAAATTTAAATCCCGTAAAACATAAAAGGTTGCTATCTTATTTTTTACGGTAAAATACTGGCAACCACAGCTGCCGGTTTTTTACCGTAAATTTCACATTTTTTTTTTAACAGTGCTGTAAACCTTTCCAATACAACAGCATAATGACTCCTATGTTAGAATAATCTGCAGCAGCTGACCACTAAGGAGTGAATGTACAGTGACTGCCAGATTCAAACTGTGCGTTAGCCAAAGACGGACGCGCTCACTGCTTGTCATCATATATCACAACTATTCAGTGTTTTTAACCACATAATGTTTATTTTAGGTTTCAGACATTTAAATACATATAATTTATTGCAAAACAATAAATTTATAGTTTGTAAAACACACAATGGTGTCTATGGAAGCGGCAATAACAATCCATTCACATATATTTGCCTGCGTGTTTTATTCACATCAGATACACAGTGTAAGTAACTATAAAGTGTACTCTATTCTTCTCCCATTTCACCGGCCACTTACTTTCACGTATTTTCGGGAGAAACTGATGAATTCACGTGCTTTAATAAATCCAACAGACAGGAATCTCTGAACTGCGGCCCAAACGCTGGTCATTGAACTAGGTTTTGGTTCTTTTGGTAGTGTGGGCAGGTGCAAATCCTGCTGGAAAATGAAGGAAGCATGAAGTGCTCTGAAAATGTCCTGGTAGACGGCTGCGTTGACTCTGGATTTAATAAAGCACAGTGGACCAAAGTCCTCTTTTCTGATGAGAGCAAATTTTGCATCTCATTTGGAAACCAAGGTCCCAGAGTCTGGAGGAAGAATGGAGAGGCACACAATCCAAGATGCTTGAAGTCCAGTGTGAAGTTTCCACAGTCTGTGTTGGTTTGGGCAACCATGTCATCGGCTGGTGTTGGTCCACTGTGCTGTCCACTCAGCCGTCTACCAGGACATTTTCAGAGCACTTCATTCTTCCTTCAGCAGACAAGCTTTATGGAGATGCTGACTTCATTTTCTAGCAGGATTTGCACCTGCCCACACTGCCCACACTGTTCTCGAGCCACCAGGCACTGTTGTTGTGCGAATGAGTGGATGGAGCGTGTTAAGGGTTTTCTGTTAGAACGGTGTCGTGTAAGCAGTTAATAACTAATGATCTTTGCAACGGAAGTGAATCGATCAAAACTAACTTTAGCTGGACAATAAATTTATTCTAGAGCTGCTGTAAAGTCAAAACAATCTCTGTTACTTTAATTTCCTATTATCACTGTAAAGCTGCTTTGAAACTTTATTGTTAAGAGCGCTATATAAATGAAGGTGACTTGACTTGACTTGACTTGATATATTGCATGTTCGGATATTCATACAACAAAATATTCTGGGGGCCATGAAAGCTTTATGAAAATGATATAAAATGCTGGTGAGGAAAGAGTTAATAATTATTATTTGCAGTGGAAAGTTTGGAAAGCACTAGAGGCAGAATTATGCTAAATGTACATGCTCTATTTATTTATGTTTTAGATATATGCTATTAATTTATGTTTCCAGTGAAATCAAACTTCAGAGGACTTGAGAGGCCACAACAGGCCTCCTGAGATGTGTTAGATACTATAAAAACACTAGCATGCACTGGTGACTCCACAGTCCAACTAAATCAGAACACAAATAGAGTTCATTACCTGCAATTTTAATGAAGATGCAGTGGTGGTCATTTCAGAGTATCTGAAGGTATTTCTAATAACGTTTGTAATGTAAGAAAAAAAAACTGTTATTCTTAGACTGTGTTGAATTATTACTGTGCATTCATTTAATTGAAAAACTATTGTATTAAGTTATATTATTTTTATAACATTATTTACAGTTAAGGTCACATTACATGGTATAAGACACTTTGGCTAAACATTCTAAGCTGAATGTTTGTTTGTTTGTTTGTTTGTTTATGGTGTAAAAGCATATGAACTTTGTTTGTTCTCTTCCTCAGGTCAATGAAAGTTTTCCTGGAAAATGGAAAATGGAACATATTTTTACTTCATGTTGTTTGAAAATCTTGGGTGCATAAGATATGCTTTCTTCACTTTGGGGTTTATTTTTTACTGTGCCGTCATATTCTTTAATGTTCTTATTATTCTTGTAATATTTCTGGAAAAGACATTGCACAAGCCCATGTTCATTCTGATGTCATGCTTGTCCATCAACTCTGTATATGGTACAGCTGGCTTTTTCCCAAGGTTATTGACAGACCTGCTTTATGATGCACATATAATCTCCTTTGAAGCATGTCTCATACAGAGTTTTGTCATTTACTCATATGCATCTTTTGAACTTACAATATTGATGCTAATGGCATTTGATAGGTTTGTTGCAATCAGTAAACCTCTGCATTACAACAACATAATTACCACACGGTTTCTAACTTTTCTAATAGTTATAGCATGGTTTTATCCAATTACTTTTATTGGTATTGGTGTTCTTTTGACTGCAAAGTTGACAATCTGTGGTAACAAATTGCTAAAGGTGTACTGCCACAACTATGAAATTGTCAAACTCTCATGTGTGAACATTACTATTAATAATATTTATGGCCTGATTGTAACGATCACAACAATTTTGATCCCTTTGGGTTTTATTTTGTATACCTATGTCAGAATTATTATAATTTGTCAAAGAAGCACACGAGAGTTCAGGAGCAAAGCATATAAAACTTGTATTCCACACATGGTGATCCTTTTAAATTTCTCAGTTGCTATTTTTTGTGAGCTCACTTTGAGTCGATTTGTGAATGGAGAACTTCCTATAGTGCTGAGTGTTGTCCTTTCACTTGAATTTATTGTTATACCACCCTTTGTAAACCCTATTGTTTATGGACTAAACTTTCCTGATATCCGCAAAAAAATTAGACGTGTAATAAAAGCCTCAAAATAGGCTGCTTTGTTTCTGTTGTACCAAACCAAGTTTAAAAAATTTAATGATAATTGTTCAATCAAGCAGCCACTCACCTTTTAGTTTTTAATGCACTAAATGTGATAATTCTCACCTCTCTGAATTCTATAAAGATTTCCTTTAAATGACCTCCTCAGTTAATAAATGTTTGTGAAAAATTGTATAAGGGTGTTAGAAACACAATCAGAGCGTAATTTTCTTAACTGAAAGAATAAGGGTGTCAATCCTTATTGTATTATCTCAGATTAATAACTTCATATTTAGAATATAAGATACTATAAAAACTTTTTAAAATGCTATTAGTGTCAGTAGTTTTTTATAATTGTATTATCTATTTAAAAATATATATATTTGTCTATTTTTTTAACTGGTGTATAATTTAAATATTTTGTTCTGCATGTGAAGTATTATTAGACTGAACCTGGCTTTTTTATTATTAAGGATTTAGAAATCAGTTTTGAGAGGTTCAATAGCTGTCTACATACTTTATATCAAGTATAAATCGTGTTACAATGTTATATCCATTGTCAATAAAACAAAAAAAAGTGTTTCCATACTATAGAATAAAAACACTATTCTGTTCTAACCAGCTTGCAAAGACTAAGCCAGAGAAACTCCGGAAAGCAGTCTTAGATTTTGCTGGTTATTGATTATCTTTATTCTGTCTGTCACCTCTGGCTTGCTTAGTTGGAGACACCAAATATTTAACAATATTATTGATCTGCCTGCATTGACACCATTGTATGAGAACTGAACTGAGCTGGACGATGGCATCACTGTTTTCTCCAGAGCTGCTGTATAGATAAATTAACTAAATTCATAACTTTATTTACTTCTAGTAATACTTTTTTTGTATTATTTTCCTGTTCTCACTGTTTAGCTGCTTGAAACGATCTCTATTGTAAAAAGTGCTAAATAAATAAAGGTGACTTGACTATAAAACCACAAACAAATAAAGAAGAGAACAATAGGCAAACATAAAGTTCAAACAGTATATTGTCACAGGTGGTTATTGAACAAGTAATGTACGAGGACATATAAATCAATATTCTTTTATTAAGCGCCCGACAGGAACACAAAGAAGAACTGCAGGCAAAAACAACCAACATATTAACGAGACAAGACATTAGGCTTGTTTGAGATGTGCCTTGCCTCGCCTGAAATGTATGCGAGAGTAGGCGGCTGCAGTGAGAAGAGGAGTGAAAAAAGTGCAGGCAAGCCGGACAGTTCTCTCTTCTCGCAGTGGATCTGACACCTGCGAGATCAAAGATGGATATCGCGGGATTCACGCTCGTGCACAGTGTTGCTAATAAACTGGATGTAATTCAAGTTCTGTTGCTTTTATATGAAAATAAATAAAATGAACAAGACACCCTAAGCACTTATTTAATTCCATTCCAAATATCAATATTTTTTTCTTTAATACAGACATACTGTATGTTTTTTTATTTTTTTTTTATTTTTTTTATAAAAATTAAATTGCATAACCCAAAGAGATCGCACTGTCAGATAGTTTGGGAATATTCACACATAACATATACACATAAAACATGATATTAGAGTTTTAAAATCAAACATTTTAAAAGAGAACAATACATCACAGTTGTTTAAACCAATGAGCATTAAGCTATGTCATCAGCAAGTCGTTTCCCATCATGCTTTTGATCAGCGCAGTCGGTGGAGAGCATGCATGCAGTTGCGCTCGACTGCAGAATCCAACACCTCCGCCTTGCACTCGCGAGATATTTTTGACATACGTCAGCATGACATCAGAGCAAGGCGGACCGCACTCGGACACATTTCTAACCGGCATGCATCTTGCGCTGATCACCGGTGATCGGTTCTGCGCAGATTTTGCTCATCTCAAACAAGCCTAATATACAGATGTCACAGAAGTCCACTAGGTGTGACCTTTAAGAACCCATGTGTAGTTTATTAACACAAACATAGACAAAATACAAAATAAACAAAAGACTTGGCAGAGCTAAACATGACATGACGTCTTGACTTGAAGGGTGAACTAAACTTGAACAAACAAACTCACAAACAATGGGTTACACGAACAATGCTAGACAAAAGACAATGGTAACATGAGGGCTATTTATACACAATGACTAATCACTAGCAAGGAACACCTGTGCACATCAAACATGAACAAATGAGAACACAGGACACATGACTAGACCAAACAATGAGAACATAACACATGAAACAAGGAGGCACTTGACAGGATCCCATGAGGGCAAGGGAATCACATGACAAACTAGGAAACAGGACCATGACTAAACTTCAAAATAAAATACATTAAAAAAAAAAACGAAAAAAAAAACAAAAAAACATGAACACCCCTTAAAAAAAGGCAACACCTGACACCTGACTTATTGTAAGTGAACATCCACCCCGAAATCCAAAACAACAAAAAGTCCTAGAGGATGGAAAAATGGAGGCATTCCAGGAGGAGGGATGGAGGGCCAGGCCTATAAAGGGGAACTGGAGCTGAATTGTGGCGTGCCTGGACTGTGGATCAGTGGCGATCCTGGGCCATGGAGCAATGGCGGATTTGGGCTGTGGAGCAGAGGCAGGCCTGGATTGGAGCAGAAGCAGGCCTGGATTGTGGATCAAATGCTGGCCTGGGTCGTGGAGTTGTGGTGAACCTGGCCTATGGAGCAGTGTTGGGCCTGGATCATGGAGTTATGGACCTGGACCATGGAGCAGTGGCCAGCCTGGTCTATTGAGTAGTGGAGGGCCAATATCTGCATCCGCTAGTACATATAGCCGGTGGGACTGAGGAAGAAGGCGGAGCCGGGGGGGAAAGAATGAGCCAGATGGAGCCGAAGGTGCAGGCAGAACAATGTGTGACTGTTAGCGATCGCCCTCGCGATCAGAGGCATAATAAGACCAATGCGACAGGAAATCCCAATTAAGGTGAATTTATTGTGAAGACAGTGCAAATCCAACGGCAAAAACAAAAAAAAACAAAGAAAAAGAAAAACTACAAAAATAACATAAATATTTACAAGTTTTTGTGGGAAGGTAGCCACAACAGCAGTTGTATCGTTTGGTTAACAAACTTTCTGGAACAAGTTTCTATGGATTTGCTTCCACTTCACACAACCAACCTGACCCTCCTGCACCATGCTTTCTGGCAGCCATTTATAGTCTAGGCCACACCCTGGAATGTACCATTCTACAGGTAAGTTTTATTTTCTAACATATGTACTTCCAACCACCTAATGCATATTAAACAACATCCATAATTAAATTACACAGTAACAAGAACATGCAACTATGATGCAAAACAATGAATTAACAATTATAAACCTTGCTTTACAGGAACATTTGGAAATATTTGGTCTTCCCAGGTTGGTGACATCATAAACCCTAAAATTTACATACACCCTGCCCCCGGGAACATGCAACAAAGGGAGTGAGGCCATGTTGGGCTACTTCAGAGAAGAGGAAGAGTTGTTGTCGCTGTTTTTTACAACCCGGGAAAAGTTTGTCCTAATGCCGACGAACTTAGAGAGGTAAAAAAATATTTTTAACACTTTTCCCTGAACATTATAACCTCAACGTTTGTCTGTGCATTACACATTTTACAGAGAAGCTCAGCAATAAGAAGTACAATCAAATGCTTCACAGGTGTACTCCACATGCACAAACGACAGGTTCTTCTTTGCTGCTTTTTAAGCAAAGTTGAACTGCATTAGACTGCCCCCTACAGGTCTTTAATATTCATATTCAGCAGTTCACTTTTAAATCCCACATAGCAAAATTTTTCTGGCCCAGTTCCGGTCCACACAACACCCCATTTCCCTCGGCCCACATACCACAAATAATGACGGCCCCTGTAGTGGCCCGGATCTGGATTAAAGACTAGGACCACAAATAGTCTATTACTGGCCTGAGTCCCAGCCAATTAATGACCTGTAACTGGCCCTGCATTTGGCCTGAATAGGTTTTAGTATTGGTACATATAATAAAATGATAATGGTGAAATTATCACAGAGATTATAATCAGTTCAAAATTTGAAAGTGAAGTATTGTTTAAAATTAATATTTGAATTGACAAGTTATAACAGAATGAAAAGAACTGACATTTCTGTGATAATTTTACCATTATCATGTGGTGTAAAGTACACCACAAACACAATAAAGTTATCATAAAAGCATTAAATTCTAGTGCTGTAATCCAAATCTTCAGGAGAATCTGTACCAATACTAAAATCTATTCAGGCCCAGTGCAGGGCAAGTTATGGGTCATAAATTGGCTGAGACTCGGGCCAGTTATAGCCCATTTGTGGTCCTAGTCTTAAATCCAGATCCATCATTCTTTGTGGTATGTGGGCCGAGCGAAAAGAGGTTTTGTGGAACAGAGCTGGGCCAGATAAAATTTCCTATGTGGGAAAGTGCATTTATATGGCCCATGGTCACAAGCCTGATTTGGACCAGATACTCAATGGACTGGTCTGGGCCACACTCCTCCCACCAACATTCGGCCCTCATGTGTTTTGCCGTGATCATGCTGTGCCATCATTGCCACACATGGCCCAGATCTGGCTGACAGGAGACATGTCATTGCCGACAGGAGGCCAGCAGTGCCAGACTGAGGACACATTCGGGCCAAGACTGCTTGCTATGTGGGTACTCATATTGTTCATATATATATATATATATATATATATATATATGCATCTGTAACTCAGCATCTGAAACTTACTGAATTTTTGAGCTGGAGTGCTCAAACTTTTATACAAAGTACCCAGATTTGTTTACTACAAAAGCCACCAATTCAAACCTGCAAGAATAATGCAAGAATATCACAGCCCATACTGCGGTAAGTGGCCACACCATGCAATATGCTTAAAAAACAGGTTTATTAAAACAATACAAAAGAACAATACAAAACAATGCCTCTTTTTATGTGATTGACCACAACTCAAATCAACCAACTGTTTAACTCAGGAGTTTGAGTAAATTAGTCTACCAGAACAAACTTTCTTAGTGGTATTTATGCTTTATGCTTAGTGAACATTTGACTGCAGTGTACCTGTGTAAAGTATTACCTGTGAAATATATATGAATAAATGTGAATATTCTCAATCAGAGTAACTATGGTGAAAAATCTGTGTTTTTAACTCTGGAGTGCAGGCTTGGTGGGCCCAGAGACTGCATAGGGCACATTTTACCCGCACTTCCTTTGGCTTTGAGTTGCCAAATGGCTCCATGCAGATAACATAACATTTTTCATTATTTGAGATCTCAGAATCCTCATCACTGGCTTTCAACATTGCTGATATGACAGACCTGCCCCTTCTTTGAAACCTCGTCAGTTCCTCTTGAAAATCTGTCTTTTTCACTGTCTAGGCATTCTGTAAAATTATTACAAATAAACTGTTCTTAGTTGTATGTAAGGGGATGGTTGTAACACTTTTAAAAGATGTGTTTAACAAACCACCCCACTCCTGTCAGGCAGTGTTTAGCAAACAGTATGCATACTGGTTTGAAATTAGCAGGTTCAAAATGCATCACATTTTGCCTGAGAAGCCACAACTTAATCCAATATTCTATCAAAAAAATAAAAAATAGAAGTACTAAACAAAATATAGTTTTAGTAAAAAAAAATAAAAAAAAACATTCTTACCAAAAAAATCAGTTTTTTCTTTATAAAATATGCATGCACCTTTTTACAGCCTTCACAACCATTTATATGGGATCTGTGAGGAAGTAAGTAAACACTGAAATGAAAGGACTCCTAGCTTTTCCCTGAACAGTGGAATTGGTTTTGAGAAGCACTGGCTTAAACAGTACAGCATGGCGCTAACAACACCAAGGTCATGGGTTTGATTCCCAGGGGAAGCAAGCACTTATTCAGTGTAAACCTTGAATGCAATTTGTCTTTTTGGATAAAAGCGTCTGCCAAATGCATAAATGTAAATGTGTGAGACAAAGTTTAGTGTCATTTGATCATGATGAAACAACTCCAGTGTTAAATAAATAAACTCTCCTGGGAGTTTATTTGGCTCCACACTCAAGAGTGTTAAGGTCTTAAAATATGAATGTTAAATGAACACTGAAGCAGTGTTAAAGTTAATGAGATAATTAAGTGATTAATTGAGTGATGATTGACCGTTACTGAAGATACCTGATGTTATGATACCTGAAAATTTAAGTCACCATTATGGTGATCAGTGTTTGCTTTAGTTTGGCTTTTGTCCCTTAAGTTTTAGATTTTGTTGGGCTGCTGTAACTAAGTTTTAACAGCCAGATGAACAAAGAGAAAAGGTGATCTGATGGTGTTAGTTGTGTTTTTACATAATCATAATTTGACCTGAGGCACTGTCCTTATACAACATATCTTTTTAACATTCTCAATGTAATTAAAAGGTTTTCTGATACAAAAACTTTTTCTTTTTTTTTTTTTAGACACACAGACATCAAGAATCAGCCTGTGAATCTCAACAATGGTGACAATTATAAAGAATGTTGCAGTGCATTCTGGGTGCCACAAATCAAAACTCATTCATGGTTCCTATCATGCATTGCGGTGTGAATAAATTATGATCTGAATTGTTGTAGTAATTTCCTTTATTCTTAATATTTTCTTTTATTTCTGCTGTTTTTATGTGACTTTTTAGTCGCTTGTTTTCTAATATTCAGAGTTGGTCTGTTTATCTGAATATGCTGTTTGTCACCATTGCTGAGATTCATACACTGATTCGTTATGTATTTGTGTATAAGTCAGTTACAGTAGTCAAACTAAATCTAATGCTAATAATTTGAGGGTCATGAGCCTAACCAAAACAAACAATCATCACCATAATGATGACTTAAATTTGTGATTTTCTCCTTTGGTGATTTTGCTTGTTAACATCAGGTATCTTCAATAATGGTCAATCACCACTCAATTAAGGCATAAAGGAAGTTGGATATATTACAAGAATGTGGTTTCGGCAAGTAATGATCATGCTAAGAGGGGCAGAGGGTGCTGCTGACATGACTATTGATGCTGAATATAATTCTAAGATAACATTTTATGCGTGTTTGAATTTAGATCAAGGGTATCCAATCCTGCTCCTCGAGGGCCATTATCCTGCAGAGTTTAGCTCAAATCCTAATTAAACACACCTGAACCAGTTAATCAAGGACTTTAGGATCACTTGAAGCTTCCAGGCAAGTGGGTTGGAGCAGCTGGAACTACACTCTGCAGGACACTGGCCCTCCAGGAGCAGGATTAGACACCCCTGATTCAGAGCCTGTCAGGCTAAATTAGAACTCACAGCAAAAACTTCAGTGTTAAATAAACTCTCCTGGGAGTTTATTTGGCTCCACACTCAAGAGTGTTGAAGTGTTAATATATGAGTGTTAAATGAACACTGAAGCAGTGTTAAAGTTAATGAGATAATTAAGCGATTAAAGGGCTCCTACATTATTATGCCCTTTTATGTTAAGTTTAAGTCTTGCTTTTTTGGGGGTTGTACTAGGTCATGCTTGACTGTTAAAAAAAACTCATTATTTTTCAGATATTTTACATTATTGCAGCACTTCTCTTCCCAGTCTGTCTCAAACAACTGTTTAGTTCCTGTTTCGATGAAGCCCCACCTTCCGGAATATGAAATGTGCTGTGAACAAAAGCGAGAGCCTTGTAGCTAAACACTTCGGAGCCACAAAAAATTAAATATATTTACAGGATGTGATCCATAAACAACTCCTCCATCCTTCAGGAGATGCTTTTGTGCATTGCCGTTATTGCACTCTCTTAGGTTCTGGAAGCCATATCTTAATTTCTGGAAAGTTACAAGCAGCTACTTCTCCCAGAGAGGAATGGGAGCGAGAGATGGGAATTGGAATCTCTGAGGAGATTTGGCAGAATGGTTTACAGGATATTGATAAACAATCGGTCAATACAAGATTATGCCTTGTTCAATTTAAGGTCTTACATAATTACATTTCTCAAAAAAGAAATTGCATAGGATTTTCCCCAATGTCTCGCCTCTTTGTGATAAGTACAAATCAGAGGATGCTGATTTAGCCCATAGTTTTATTTTCTGCCATAAAATACAGGGATTCTGGTGCGAGGTTTTTAAAATGCTTTCAGATGTCCTTAATGTAAATTTGGAACCAGACATTCTAACCATATATATTCGTTGAACAATGCTCAACAGAAATTTCTCACATATTGTCTGATAACAGCCTCGAGTCCGATTTTGAATGAACTCAGACTTGTCACGCACGTGGGTGATTTTGTACTCGGACTTGACACGGACTCTGACATTTTAGAAAATTGACCGAGTACAGTCGAGTCCGGGCACTGGAGGACACAATATTTTATTATTCAAAAACGAAACGAAACAACTTACATTGTGTTGTTTCACACGTTTTAGAGTCACCATGCGGAGAATTCACTCAAAATGTATGTTCAGAATCAGCACGAGCTTTATACTTTTGCAAATCCCCTCATAAACAGCAAATGAACTAATAATGATGTGACAATGGTAACTAAGAGTGGCGGGAAATCAAAAAAAAAAGGAAGGCATGAACTGAAGAAATACAAACTAAAAGTCCTTGAACTGAATTAAACTGAACATAATGGTGAGAGAGATTGACTTGATTATGTATAAGATGAAAAAAGCATGTTACCAAGGGGTTAGAGTTTGGATGGTTAGCATGACCCACTCTGGTGGATGTTGCCATTTGAGACCTTTCATTGTTGATGGCAACTAAAAGGTTGCGTACTGGAAACATACTTTTTGCAAATGACATATAAACATATTCCATTTTTCAAATATTTTATGTTTTTTTTTATGGTGTAGATATGACATCTAAAATATGAAAAATGTGTCCCTAGAATTTTCAGTGATGAAGATTTTCAATATTCAAGAAAGTATCAAAAAGACATTATTTTACAGTGTTTATTAAATAATACGAAATGGTTTGTTGTTTTGCACAACTCTATATTGTTTTGCACATATTGTACAAAACAGTTAAATAATCAAGTCAATTTCAAGTTCCCGAAAAATGCTTTGTATATCACTTCTATGTCATTTGTAGTTATTTATGCATTTGCTTTTGTACTCATTTTGTTTTCTTACTTTAAGAATTTGCAAGGTCTAGCAAGTGTATAAAACATGTAAATAACAATAAAAAATAGATTGTCCCTTGATTTATTGTCATTGGTGTTATCAACTATCAAGGTTGTAGAAAAAGGTGACTTTTAAAAGATCAAAGTTCAGAATACGATCAGGCTGTTTAAATGTGCATATGGTTATTTTCCATTATTTTTCCAAACTGTTCGTCCTATGTAGAGTATGGGAATTGGAGCCTATCACAGTGTCTAAGGCCAATAAACTTATGTTTTGCTTTTGCTTTATTTTCCTATTTATTATAATTATTATAAGGGCTGACTGATATTTAAGAGTCATGGTGATAAACTTTATGTAACTTTGCCCCCTTATGACAGTAGTTAGAGAACTCTTAGAAAGCTCTAATTCATCACTCATTACTGGACTTTGTTTAGCTAGACCCATCTCAAGGGTCCTATATGTTTTTGTTGCTATAACAAGGGTCAAACTTAACAATTGGCGCTAAACACACTAAGTAGCACTCAAGGGGAGGCTTAAGATTAGACTGAACCATGAGGTACAGTTGACATCACCATCTTATTTTTGTGTTAATTAGGCCTCGTTTACACTGCAGGTCTTGATACCCAATTCTGATTTGTTGCCTATATCCGATTTTTTTGACCGTACATTTACACGTTCTTTCAGTTGTGAACCATATCCGATTCATGTGTTTACACTTGACATACTATCTGAAATGTTGCGGATGCTTAAAGGGGGTTCTTGCACAGATGGACGAATGCGAAATATGCTTGATACTAGCTTTGCGAACATCACCATGATTTTGAGGCAGAGGAGGACGAAAAGGACCATCATTGCAGCCTGCGCATGCTTCAGTTATTGTGTGCGAGAGAGATCCCTGGACTGGTGGGAACATACAACACGATCTCATGAAATCTATACCACTAATTTTATTTCTCATGCCAGTTATACGCCAAAAATAGTTTTTGCGTGCATAATACGCACTATAAACCCCTTGGGTAGGATTAGGGGTGTGGAGTGCATGCGTATTACACGCCTAAAGTTCATTTCATATGCACACGAAAACTGCGTATCATATGCACGCAAAAAAAATTTTTTGCCATAAATGGCACGAAAAATAAAATCCGCACTTTCATGAGATTGTGGCAGGCTTTAACGAGGAGCAGTGGGTCCGAAATTTTAGGATGAGCAAGCCAACCTTTGACATGTTGTGTCAACGTGTGTCCACATTCCTCTCCTACGGCGACACAACTTTTTGCCGGGCCATTTCGTCCCTTTGCAGATGCGCGTCAGGGTTTCTCTCGTCATTAATCTGCAGATACATAGCCTAATGCCTCAGAAAATCCGATCTGCCTGTTTACATGACAGTCGCATTGGCACATATCTGATTTATATCTGATTTATTTCCACATATGAACGAGGCCTGAAACCGATTTCAAAATATCCGAATGCATGCATTTTTTTTCCTGTTTACACTGTCATAGAACACATCCGATCTATGTCACATATGAGCAAAAAATCGGAATTGGGTCACATTGCACTGACAGTGTAAAACGAGGCCTTAGACTCTGACCACTTATCACAAGAGATATCATACCTGTGTATTGAAAAAAGAAAACACCAGGTTTATATTGCATCATTGGTCAGCTGCTGATTGTTTACTTTTCATTTATTT
Organism: Abramis brama; assembly: GCF_963993115.1. Taxonomy (NCBI): domain Eukaryota; kingdom Metazoa; phylum Chordata; class Actinopteri; order Cypriniformes; family Leuciscidae; genus Abramis; species Abramis brama. The sequence goes on along the minus strand of NC_139972.1, from coordinate 33,833,001 downwards.
ATTTAATTTAATTTTAAAAAGAATCAGGTGTTGAAACAATGTTGATGATTACATTCACAATCATTTTAAGTATGTCTTTAGTCTGCCAAAAATATACAATATACGTAATATAATACAGTTTTGACTGATTGAAAAGCATTAGTTTTTAAAAGTAGTATAATACATTTAGTGCATGACAAGAGTGTGTGTTAATACACATCTTCCTCCTATGTGTCATGGAGCTTCTTCATGGTAAGCTTGAAAGTAGTAGTTGGATCAATCTTGGTTTCAGGCTAGACAGAAATCTTTTTAATATCCGAAGGCACCAGGCAACCACCATTGTGGTTTGCTGGTCTTCTCTCTCCCCAGAAGACAAGCAAACCATCCTTGCTGCTGCAGTGAAGACCTACAGCAGACTCTGCCTGTCAGTTAACATTTATAACTACACCAGCTTTAACCATAAAAAAACTAGGCAGCATCCTATCAGAGGACAGCGATGTCAATCACAAAATCCACAACCGGATAAAACAAACCTTTGCAGCCTTTGGCCATTTCAGACGAAAAGTCTATCAAAACAACCACCTTCACATCAAAGTTACTATAATTAAAGACATATGCAGTAGTAAGTATGATTCTCCTAATCAGCTCTGAAGACTGGGCAACATGCAAAAGCCAAAATGCAATGTACAATGCGTTAATGTACTCACACAAGGCCATCTCCGGGAGATGATAGTTGTCCATGAGATGTTCGTCATGCTCTTGAGAAGGAACAGAATGCAGTAACCGGCTCGACACATAGGCTATTTTTCTAGTGAACGTGTTTGGTGTCACCCAACCCGCAGCTCTACAAACGTCTGTCAGTGAGGCACCCTGTGCCAACGCCCAGTGAGAAGCTACACTCTCATTTTAGAGGAGTGGGTTCCCAACCCAGGGGCCATGGTGCGTCTTGGGATTGATATGCCAAGACAATGGCATCAACTATCTTTTTGTTTTCGTCAGTGGGCCAACCTCTGCTTGGAGACAGCCTTTCCCTTCTGCTGGTCTCCATAACAGACAAAGAGCTGGACTGAGGTCCTGAGGCTTTGCATTCTGTCCATGTTAACCGCAGGAGCGGACGGGACAGAGAAAAGCCAGGGCTGGGTCTGTCTCCTCTGGGGCAGCGCTTGCAGGTTCACCACCTGGTCCCTTTTAAGGGGAGAGGTAGGCACATATTCAGGCCAGGGTCTCAGGATAATGTGAGAGTTAGCCGGCTCGAATTCCAGGCACGATTCGTCGACCGAAAATGCGTGCAAGTCCCCTACCCTCTTGATAGAGGCCAACCAAGAAGGAGAACTGTTTTTAAAGACAGGACTTTTAACTTAGCTGCCTGCAGGGCTCAAAGGGAGGTCTCTGCAGTGCGGTAGCACCAGAGATAAGTCCCAAGAGGGTATAGAGGGGGCGTGAGGCGGATTCAGTCTCCTCGCTCCCCTCAGGAACCTGACGATCAAGTCGTGCTTTCCCACGGATTTCCATCCACTGCATTGTGATGTGCGCAAATAGAGCAACATACACTTTGAGGGTGGAGAGAGACAGCCCTTGCTCCAACCCATCTTGCAGGAAAGAAAGCACGGAGTGATAAAACACCTTCGGGGGGTCTTCCTGGAAGAGAAGAACACCATTCAATGAATATGTTCCACTTCAGGGCGTAAGCAAGCCTTGTAGAGGGTGCTCTCGCAGAAGTGATGGTATCTACGACCTGTTTGTGGTAGATCGTCTGGACGCAGGTGCCAACGGTGCCCTGTCCCTGAAAATGTCTCAGAGGAATGGGTCAGGGAGGGCTGTCGAGAGGAGCATAAGTTCAAGGGAACTAGGTCCGATTGGACCATTAAGGGGCAACTAGAAAGACCTGCTCCTTCTCCTCCCTGACTTAGCACAGTGCTGTGCAAGAAGGCTCACTGGGGAAACGCATCTTTGCGGCGGCCCCCGGGGCCAGCTGAGTGCCTGTGTCTCCGTGCCGAGGGTTCTCCGCTTGGTCAGGGAGTAAACTGGCAATGGGACAAGTCCGGATAGGCAAACAGATGTAACTGTGCAGCCCCGAAGTGGTCCCAGAACAACTGGACTGCCTGGAGATGGAGTCTTCACTCTCCCTTGGCCACACGCTGTCGTGAGGCCTCATCGGCAGCATGATTAAGCAGGCCAGAAAATTAAGTGGAATGAAGCGACCTCAGAAGCTTCTGACTCCATAGGAGGAGGTGGTGGGCGAATTGCGACATGCGAGGAAAGCGTAGCGCAACGGTTGCAGCATTTTGTGGCGTCTCAAAGCAAGGTGTACTGCTAGTTACTGCATGCCCGTTGTACGTACTTGTTGTAAGGGCGGCTGGCCCGGAGAAACAAAAGGTCTGATAATGGGCTGAGGGTTTTTCGGCAGGTGATCTCCCTCAGGTCACACGGAGCGTGCCGCTCTGCCACGGCATCCTCGGGACTCGGCCGTGAAGTGCTGAAGCAGTCTTCATATGGAGGAAGCCGTTCTATTGTGGCTGTGTCTGCCATATGCCCGGGAGCCTCTGAAAAGTTTCAGTGGGACCCTTTCTCACTTCTGTATAGCACCGACTGGACACGTTCCTCTTGAGAGACGTGTTGGACCGAGTCCATCTCCATTCCGGAAAAAGAGATCCTCAGCCTGTGGGCGAGTTTACTCTTTTCCCAGTTGACCTGAAGACCCAACTGGCTGTGGAGCACTCGAAGGGTAGGACTTTGTACTGACTTCGAACTCTCAAACGCAAAAACACAGGCATAGCCTTCAGGTCGAACGCTGCAGACCAGTCTCGGGGACGGAGCATTCGAAAATGTGTCTCTGCGTTAGCCACTTGAACGGAAGCTTATAAAGGGCCCAATTCAAGAGTCGTAGGTCCAAGATTGGCCGTAACCCACCACCTTTCTTGGTTTTATAATCAATTTTGTTGTGATTGCCAGAAAAACAACAACAACAATCTTGTTTATCAAGATTTTTTATTATTACCAGACAAACCAGACTTTGTCAAATAAGAACTGAACATGTTTCTTGTTTACACACTCTGGCATTGAACATGTTACATTTCATGAACTATTCCAAATCCTTATTAATCAGTCAGTTTCAACACATTAACCTTTTTTTTCAGTTTATTATTAGTAGTAAAATAACCAGTAAGTAAAATATATCAATGTGCACATAGCTGTATGTAATAAACTTTGTTGACCTACAATAAGTAATTTTTCTGCAGAAATGATTGTTGGGTATGTAGATATCATATGTAATCCAGTAAACAAAATCCATGAGAAGCTTTTATATTGTCGGTATTCTTGTACATGGATATTGTCAAAGGCAACTGGCATAAGGAAATTATTAGCTAATATTTTTGTATGGACAACTTTTCCATTTTAAAATATTGCTGATTACTTGCAAAGCACTAAATGGTTTAGCTCCACAGTACTTGAGCGAGCTCTTAATGCATTATAGTCTTTCACGTCTATTGCAATCTCAAAATTCCCGGCCAGTTGATAATACTTAGAATATCAAAATCGACTGCTGGCGGTAGATCCTTTTCCTATTTAGCACCAAAACTTTGGAACAGTCTTCCTAACATTGTCCGGGAAGCAGACACACTCTGTCAGTTCAAATCTAAAAACACATCTCTTTGACCTAGCATACACATAACAAATTATAGACTTCTATAATTCAATGTTAGGCTGCATAGATTAGGTCAGCCGGAACCGGGAACACTTCCCATAAATCTTGTTACATCATAAGAAGAATGGCGCTAGTCTCTTTGTTTATCCCAAGGTTTACCGCAGTCCGCCGGATCCAGGCCGTATCCAGATCTGATGAAGGACCTGCGCCTGGACACAACGACAATGCAGTCCTGAAGTGTCAACTGTGTCCCCTGTGAAGGCCTCCTTCCCTTTCCTTTACCTCTGTACAGATAAAACGTTGTTGGGATAATTCCGGTTCACGTTGCTACGCGCAAGCGATAAAATTTCTGTATTATAAATTTTAAGGCCAGACAAGTAGTTTGTTGAGGGTTGGTTTGTAAAGAAGGAATGCTGGCTTAGCCGGCGGCCAGGGCGAAGTAGACCCATCGGGTGGCCAGGGCGGAGACTTTCCCTCAGGCAGCCAGGGCAGAGCAGACAGCTTATCAGGCAGCCAGGGTGGAGCAGATAGTCCATCGGGCGGCCAGGGTGGAGACGACCCTACAGGCGACCAGGGCAGAGCAGACAGTCCATCTGGCGGCCAGGGCGGAGACTCTCCCTCAGGCGGCCAGGGTGGAGCGGACAGTTCATCGGCCGGCCAGGGCGGAGATGACCCTTCGAGCGGCCATGGCGGAGATGATCCTTCAGGCGGCCACGGCGGAGAAGACCCCTTGGGTGGCCACGGTGGAGATGATCCTTCGGGCGGCCACGGCGAAGATGATCCTTCGGGCGGCCACGGCGGAGACGACCCATCAGGCGGCCAAGGCGAAGCAGACAGTCCATCGGGTGGCCAGGGCGAAGCAGACAGTCCATTGGGCGGCCATGGCGGAGACGATCCTTTGGGGGGCCACGGCGGAGACGACCCATCAGGCGGCCAAGGCGAAGCAGACAGTCCATCGGGTGGCCAGGGCAAAGACCACCCTTCGGGTGGCCAGGGCGAAGCAGACAGTCCATTGGGCGGCCATGGCGGAGACGACCCCTCGGGCGGCCAGGGCGGAGACGACCCCTCGGGCGGCCAGGGCGGAGACGACCCCTCGGGCAGCCAGGGCGGAGACGACCCCTCGGGCAGGAACAGGAACAGACACCGGCTCAGGGACAGGAACAGACACCGGCTCAGGGACAGGAACAGACACCAGCTCAGGGACAGGAACAGACACCGGCTCAGAAACAGGAACAGGCACCGGCTCAGAAACAGGAACAAGCACCGGCTCGGCGGCCATCTTGTCCGGAGACACAGGCTCGGCGGCGGCCATCTTGTCCAAAGACACAGGCTCGGCGGCCATCTTGTCCGGAGACACAGGCTCAGCGGCGGCCATCTTGTCCAAAGACACAGGCTCGGCGGCGGCCATCTTGGCCGGAGACACAGGCTCGGCGGCGGCCATCTTGTCTGGAGACACCGGCTCGGCGGCGGCCATCTTGTCCGGAGACACAGGCTCGGCGGCGACCATCTTGTCTGGAGACACCGGCTCGGCAGCGGCCATCTTGTCTGGAGACACAGGCTCGTCGCCGGCCATCTTGTCCGGAGACACAGGCTCGGCAGACGTGACGTGAACAGTCTCTGGATCGGCAGACGTGACCTGAACGGTCTCTGGATCGGCAGACGTGACCTGAACGGTCTCTGGATCAGCAGACGTGACCTGAACGGTCTCTGGATCGGCAGACGGGACCTGAACGGTCTCTGGATCGGCAGACGGGACCTGAACAGTCTCTGGATCGGTAGATTGCATCGGTGGAACCGGTAGGGTGAAGCTCTGGGATGGCGCTGGCAGAGCGAGGCGCTGGGGCGGTGCCGGCAAGGCAAGCCGCTGGAGCGGTGCCGGCAGGGCGAGACATCGGAGCGGCGCCGGCAGGGCGAGACGCTGGGGTGGCGCCGGCAGGGCGAGGCGCTGGAGAGGTGCTGGCAGGGCGAGACGCTGGGGTGGCGCCGGCAGGGCGAGGCGCTGGAGAGGTGCTGGCAGGGCAAGCTGCTTGGGGACGGCCTCCGGGACGACAGCGGGCTGTACGGGGACTACCTCCGGAGCCACAGCGGGCTGCATGGGGACTACCTCCGGAACCACAGCGGGCTGCACTGAGACGACCTCCGGGACGACAGCGGGCTGCACGGGGACGGCCTCCGGGACATTAGGGAGACGGGAAGTCTTCTTCCTCCTTCTCTTTGTACGCGAGCCACTGGGTGCTGTTCTCTCCCCGGAATTAACCGGGAGCGCAGCACTCTCCTCCCTGATACGAGCACACAAAGCATAACAATCCTCTAAAGTCATACGCGGCTCCTCCTTGAGGAGTTGAAAATAGATGATAAGGGGATCTGCAATACCATTTAGTTAAATCCAGTGTCAAATAAAATCGAACTGCACCAAGCTGATCAAGCAATTCGTCAACCCGTGGCAATGGATATGCGTCAAATTTTGACACAGCATTCACCTTGCGGTAATCCACACAGAATCGCACTGAGCCGTCCATTTTAGGCATGTCTAGCATCGCCTCTAATACAGTCTGAACCACCTTTTTTGTGTTCAGGTAAACGATATGGCCGGCTGCAGACCACCACGCCCGGCTTAGTCTCAATATGGTGATGAATGAGATTTGTTCAACCAGGCAGGGGCGAGAACACATCTGCAAATTCTGCTTGCAACCTGGTTACATCAGTGAGCTCCGAGGTCGAGAGGTGATCTCCTCCTGGGGCCAGAGCGTGCAGATTGGATTTTTGTGCTCACTTCTGTCCCTAGATCTTCCTCCCCACTCACTGCCGTCACTAACATCACTGACTCCGTCTCACTAAAATTTTTTAAGGAGGTTGAGGTGATATATCTGATGTGACCAACTCCTGGTCACAGAAACTCAGAAACTCCGAACGAGGGTGTGTTCGCTTGTGAAAGCCTTTAATTCATTTTGGAGGGGATTACTAATTGTAGTGGTGTGATTGGGTTGTAGCAAGTGTCCACTCATCACGTTCCACCTTTCCATCCTATGGAGCTTGTTGCATTGTCCCAAAATACATAGTTAAATAAAACAGTGTCTTTAGAACCTTGGAAATGCTTTATTTCTTTTCCAAACCTTTCTCAAAGCCATTATGGCAGTGTTCTGAACTCGTAGAATCCAAACTTGATGTAAATTGGTTGAGGTATCACCCAGATGTCCATTTCTGTGTCAGTGGGTGAGATTACATTGGCTGTTATTCCAGATAGAGTTTTCACTATTGTTGTATTACAAATTTATTAAATGTTTAATTTAGGTTCCAATACAATAGTATATAAACCGATAAAGTTCTGTACACTGTGTTTTACATTTTGAGGCATAGATGAGATTCAAAGAAGATTAAGTCAAGCAACCCAGGTGTCTGACATAAACTATCTGTCTTTATGCACCTCCTGAACAGTGTTATTGTCCCAAGTTAAGCTATGATAATGTGAAGGTATGGGTGATACTGTCATGCTGACTGATTAGCATCTATGCATTTGAATGACACTGGTATGCTGATGAGATCAGGAAATTGGCTGACTGTAATTAATTTACATGTCACCTCTATGTAAACCCCTCCCCCTTGAAAGGTATAAACTACAATGTACACTGACATTAGGTCAGACTTGGATGACTACAGCGACAGACAGCAAAGTCCTCAATAAAGAGTAACTTCTGCTTGAAAGATATCCCAACGTCTCCTGGTCTCTGCTTTGACGGAGGAAAAGTTTCCAACACTATGTGTGCACAATTCCCTGGATGAATAAGGAGATGTATAGGACATGTTCCTTACAGTTCCCTGTCCATTGTTGTGGTTTTAAACCAATTTTTGTATAGAGATTGTATTTCTCTTTGGGCCTATCTTTGTTCTTACTGTGCTCTAGCCAGAACCGGTTTGGTGGTCCTGGCCCATGGTCATTCACACCTTGGTCTGAGGAATGGAGGGCTGAGGTGAACAATGCAACTGATTAGATTAGCCTGTGATCAAATTTATTAAATGAGTCGTTTATATTGTCTCCTCTGGCAGTCCTGATTACCATAGTCCTTTAGTTGTCTTTGAGAGTCCTATCACATCCTTCTGTCATCTTAATCACAGTGAGACAATGGGACTCATGTTGTGAAGTGGGGACCTCCTGGAAGAAACTCCTGCCTGCTGTCATCATGCCTGCTGTAACCAACGCTGACAACAGTTTTGTCAGTGCTGTTTAACTCTTCCTTATGATCCACATCTCTTTCATGTGCATCTCTCGTGCTTGCTCTCATGCTCATGCTTGTTTTTTGCTAGAATTGCATATGATGAGGATAAATAGACACAAAGAATAAATGAACTAATTAGAAAAAAATAAATACTTAAGTTTTCATTTTTCATGTATTTATCACAGTACAGATAAACATAAATGACTATTTTACTATCAATACAAGGAACTTGTATTAATATTACATTAGTAATGTGAAGATCACAACAGAAGCAGGAAATTATGTACATTGTGCCAATATAACATGCATATAAATCATGACAACTCTCTGAGTGATTGGCATGGTAACCCACATGGAAAGAACCTATATGAGGATATATGCGCATATATGAAACCTATATGCAGTTTATATGCACATATATGCTGCATATATACAGCATATATGCACATATATGATAATATATATGCTGCATATATGCGTATATATGCCACATAGCGGCAAAATTGAGGTGCATATATGTGCATATACAGGCCATATAGGTCTCCTGTATAGCTGCTTTATATCCACATATAAGCCCTATATGTACATACAAGATATGTCTCCTATATAGCTCATGGCAGGATGGTCATTTTGTAGCTCATATCTCACTTTGGCAACTGTCATACATGATGCCTAGCTCAGATAGGCATATCAATTCGAAGCTCACGGAGCTGAGAAGATCACAAATATATATAAATATATTTTTTTTTCTGTTCAGTTTTTTGTCTTATTTTTATTCTTGTACTATTTGATTGTTCTTAAGTAAATAAATAATGTAAATTTCTACATTTTGGGGTTTTATTTATGTTGCCTACACTGTAAAAAAAGTGTAATTTTACAGGTAATGGTCTGTATTTTTTACAGAATTTTACTGTTTTGTCATTATACAATGCCTGTTATTTTGCAGATATTTGCTGTAATTTAAAGGTCCACTATTAAATTTACAGGTAATTGCTTGTATTTTGGTTTTACATCAATTTTACGTTTTTTAAAAGGAACTTGTCTGTATTTTTACAAAATAATATTTTACAGATTTTTTTCTGTGAAATTAGAAAACAAAGAAAAGAAGGTATAACTGCAGAAATCTGCATCTATTCAATATGTTGTCCTTACAGATTATTAAGCATGTGGGGGTTAAAGTGAGTTTTTTTAAGGTTAAATAATAGTATTTGTACATACAGTATAGGCTACAGTAGACCTGTATTGAATTTTTTTTTATTGCATAGGCTATAGTCTTTTAATCTTGTCTTGCAAATAGATGCTCATTTTGATCATTATTTCATTGTCTTATTCTCCCATAATTTCATGTATATTTTATTAATATTTTTCCAAATCTCCGTTGCTGCACACTCAGGGCTTTGTGTGTGTGTGTGTGTGTGTGTGTGTGTGTGTGCGTGCGCGCGCACACGATGACGCAGATTCAAATTCGCCCCCATTACGTTTCCGCTGTTTAGTCCCGCCCACAACAGTTAGCTGATCAGTTGACTTTGGATCTGTATCGAAGGCAAGCGAAGCGGGAGATTTGAATTCAGTCTACTCTCGTGAAGTGGATTGTGAGATTAACAGGGGTCGAAAGCAATCGTATTCGTCGAGAGCAGCTGTGAGCAGGAGCCCTGTTGTCAGTCAGTCCGTTTGGATTCTTCGGAAATAACACCCTTTTCATTGAGCCTGGTTCGTCACAGCGGACATCATGCCAACCGATCACCGGCTGAGGTGTCTGCATGTGAACGATATTTTAAATTACATTTGTGTTAAGTTTACGTTACATTTTTCAAGCTAACGTTAGCATTTTAAAGGGTGTTCAGTTAACTGGTGAGAGCTGGAGGCAAAAAAAAACACTGAAAATATAGCATGCGTCTTTACATTTTCCATCTGTTTTAAGAAAGATCAGTTGAACCCACACCTCAAAAGACCTAAAACAAGCTTTCGTAGACTTTATACATAAAGTCCGTTTAATTGTGTATACAATCTTTGTTAATACGCGATAGTATCTGTCAGTAAATCAATCTCTTAAATGCGGGACATTTTTAAACACTGTGTGGAAGCTGAAAACTCTTCTCTTAAAAAATAGTAACCACGTTTTTGGCGGATTTTTATTACCATTTTTAATAACCACAGTTATACTACAAATAGGCCTAACGTTACCAAGGTTTTTTTTTTTTGGTTTTTAACCATAGTTAATTTTCATAAGGGTTAACGTGGCTATCAAGACCGTTAAGAAAACGAATTCAGTAAATACTGTACTTGTTGATGATACAGGAAAGCACATGAGGCTAGAATATGAACACCACATGATAAATTGCATATTCTGGCTGCATGCTTGCCAACACGTAGCTATAGAATGCATATATATATTAGGCTTATAAAGTCAGTTGAGGTTATGCATTGTCCCAGTGGAACATATTCTGACATGTGTAAATGTAATACTGAGTTGTAAATATATATATATATATATATAAATATATATATATATATATATATATATATATATTTATTTATTTTTTTGTGTGTGATTTCAGGTCAAGCAGAATGATCATGGCAAACAAGGTATGGGAAGAAGTAATTTAAAATATTGTAATGGCAGAGTCTTCTGATTCCATATGATTGCACTAAAAGTGGCAGAAAATTTGTTTTATACTATATTTTCCCATGCGAATATTCATTTGATCCTTGTGAGGCCACTGGAGCTGCACAAGGTTTGGTTTTGCTACAGTAAGACCACGATTGTGTTAGATTCCACCCACCCATCTATTTTTTTTTGTGTGTGTGTATTGTAACTAGGCTCTGTCATTTAGAAACATGGGGTTTCCTATCACTTAATGACACATATCTCTACCTTTCATTCCAGCCAGAGGATCTGACGGTTGCTGCTCGCATCTCAGCCTACCTGATGGAAAATTCTTGCTGGATGAATGACCTTCAACTCAACCTTGCCAAGACAGAACTGCTTATGGTTTCACTTTCAGCCAAACCATGCGATCCTGCTGATTTGCCTTATACAACACCAGAAAGATCCGGCCCTTCCTATCGGAGCCACACAACTCCTTGTCTTAGCTCTTGTTCTATCCAGACTGGACTATTGTAATGCTCTCTTGGCAGCTCTTCCAGCATCAGTCAAATCTCTGAAACTGATCCAGATGCTGCAGCAAGACCTAAACTCACTGCTTCAGATCTATGTGTCTCCAGAAGCTTGTGTTCTGCAAGTGAACGGCGCCTTGTGGTGCCATCATCCCAAAGAGACACAAAATCACTTTCACTGACCTTTACCTGGACTGTTACCTGCTGGTGGGATGACCTGCCCAACTAGACACATTTTCAGGAAACCGCTAAAGATACATCTTTTCATAAACACTTGACCCAATAATACTAAATCTTTGTTTTAAACTTGTGTACTGTGCACTAACTGGGACTTGTCACTGCACTTGTTGCTTCTATTGTTCTCTTAATTTTTAAGTCACTTTGGATAAAATGTAATTGTAAATGTGTAAAATAAGTTATATTAGAGTTTAAAGGTATACAGCAATTGCCTTTTAATGTAGATATTTTTACATGTTCTAAATGATATACTAAGATTGTATTTCCTATCATTCACATATCTTGATGTTCAGTGTTTGTTTAATGAGTAATACTGTAAATGTGCAGGTAAATACGTTTAGTTAATTTAACAGAAATTGACTGTACATTTGCTATTATATTGGTCAAAGTTGTGAAATTGGAAATGCAAAAATTAAAACTGTAAATATACAAACTTTGTATTTGAATTTATGTACTTAATGCATTTCTATACATAACTTCATAGTTATTATACACAGAAAAACTATATATAAAAAAGATAATTACTGTAGATAGACAGCATTATTATAAAATAACTTTATAAAACCCTAAATTTACAGTTTAACTTGAAAGTTAAATGTTTTTTTTTAATGTAATTTGACATCATTTATCCGTTTTTTTTCCACGGTTTAATAAGCCATTATCAACAGTAATGTACTGTAATTTAATTCATTTTGACTGTAAAGTCAATTCTGTATTTTCACGGTTTTTGCGTGTAATTTTGTGAAATGGTTATTTGCTGTAATTTAACGGAATCCGTCTGGAAACTTTGCTGCCAGAGATTTACCGTTTGTATACAGGATTTTTTTTTTTTTTTTACAGTGTAGGCCTAGTAGCTATGGATTTTAATAATTTGACTAATATAGGGCCTATAGGTAAACATATAGGTGAACATATAGGTGAACATATAGGTGCACATATAGGTGAACATATAGGTGCATATAGGTGAACATATAGGTGCATATATAGGTGAACATATAGGTGCATATGACGAGTTTGGTTCCAAAACGCGATAAACGCCATTTTTTTTTAAAATTGAGTTCCCGCAAAAATCAGTATTGTATAGGGTCGGTATTGAAAAGTCAATTTTAAATTTTACGTAAAATGCGATATCCGCCGAGTTATTCTGTCATGTTTTCTCCCTTTCTTTCCAAACCGCGACAAACACCAGTCTCCTTTCTCTGCAGAATGCGATAAATCCGCTCAACCAATCACAGCGCACCATTCCACGCATTGTAAACAGTAACGGCGGCGCTTTGAATACACCCGGCATCCTAGTTTGTCTATCTACTTTGTACTTTTTGATAACAATCAAACAAAATTTTTTATAATTTTGACAGCATTGATGAACCTGTGGTGGTTTCTGCGGTAGGGAAGAAACGTAAGCCATCGAAATCTAATCATTTACGTGAGGAGATTAAGAAGACGAGGCCTCACTCGGGAGGAGGAAAAATGCCGGCTGTTGCTTGTTCTCACACGACAGCATCAAACTTCAGTCACGCTGACACGTTAACCCCAGGAGATCTTTTGAAAAACTTTCAATTGTTTTACTCAAAGTCAACGAAAACCGAGCAGGACCAAGCCATTTTACAGATGATCGCCGTCAAAAAAGTTCAGGAGGTATTTCCTAGCGATGGCTGATTGAATGTATTTTTAGTCCAGTGCCTGTAATAAGATATTGACCGAGTTCAGAGGCTGTCATATGTGGATCAACTTATTTTGTTGTGTATTTTCAACAGTTTCAATATGAAAAATAACTTTTATATTGATTCAATGGATTAATTGCATTTTGAAAAAAAAGTGTCATGAATTTATTGCATTTTGGGGAAAAAAATTATCAGTTTTTATAATAAATCTTTGAAAATCTAAATCTGGATTTGAATTTTTTATGTTATTATAACCTAAAGATGCTATGTGAAAGTTTGAAACAGAAAATAGTGGTTTTCATCTTGCCACTTTCTTGGTAAAGAAAACACATTTTTACTCAAATTAATCAAAATGGATTTATCGCGTTTTGGAACCAAACTCTTCATATATAGGTGAACATATAGGTGCATATATGTGCATATATGTACATATAATATAGGAAAACGGCCAATTTTATATATGTCACATATATTAAAAACTTTTAGATTTTGAGTTTGGAGTTATGCAACAGCTGAAAGAGACTATTGCTATACATTTGTAAAGCAACTATTCACCCTGTACAGGTTAATGTAAGAAATAGACAAATACAACTATATATACATGTGCTGAGTGAGAAAACAAGCTGCAGCATAGGCAGATATGCATATATCTGTACATATTAATGAACATAGACTCATTAACAATAGACATATGTTGCAGGCAGATAAGAGATAAAAACCCAGCAACCACCTGAGCAAATATCATAATGAAATAATTTAATGTATCATTGACATAACCTTATAATCTTCATGTATAAGGTTTTCGTACAATAGACCGCTTGCTATCAGCCTGTGCCATCTAAATTTTAATGCCAGAACTTAATATCTAAACAGGATTTAGCATTGGAAAAGGTAACATTTGCACACTTCTTACTTTACATAAACAACAAGACACAACACCAAATAAATACTGTTCACGAGAACGTCCACATGACTTCAAGCATGAACCATTCAACACTTTAATCATAACATTAGGAGAGGTTCACATGCCACATACTACTAAATTATACACAGATCAATATCACTACCTGCTGGCGAAGGCTGTGTTAAGACATACATTTTGTAATTTAAAAGACAAACACAACTGAGAACATGGTGTATAAATCTAGTTCTATAGTACAATATTCCCACTGACACTTTACATATATGTAAAATTTAAATTTCAACTAGAATACCTTTCCAAAGACTCACAACCTCATTATTGTTTCATCAGTACATTTTGAGTTACAAGATTTTTACTCACTGTGCCACGTTTTTAATGTTTTAGTTAAGGAAAACTTCTGGTGTGCTGTTTATGCAAATCAAGCAACCAAACCACAGCAGAGAGGTCTTCAGAGACTTGTTTTATGCTATATAAAAAAAAGCATGTGTGGTTATTCTTAGGTCTTCTAAACAGAGCACACATAGGCTAGACCTGATTCTCTGCACATTCACACATTCTCTGAAGATAAAGTGATGGTAATGTCAGATTGTATCACAGAAGGTATTTCTGGTAATGCAATTTCATGTACATGTATATCGTTAAACTGACTAAATAATTCATATTCACATGATGTATTAAACATTGTGGCTAAATTATACAAAGCTGATAAGCATGAAAACAGTTGGTTAAACTTTAAAAAACTTTAAACTTTAAGGTTAAATTTTAAGGTGTCCTTGTTACAATGCAGTGGTGCAGAGTAATATTAATTAACTAAATGTACTTACTGTAGGGTTAGAGTTAGGATTAAGAATAGGTTTAGGGTTAGCTGCGTGTAGCTACTTATGCATAATTTATAGTTATTACCATATTAACTACATGTAGCATATGTAACAAGGACACTAAAATAAAGTGTTACCAAACAATCTTTTTTTGAGGTAAAAATCATGTGAACTGTGTCTTCTTTCATCCTCAGGTCAATGAATCCATCCTTTGCTTAACGAAAAATGAAAAATGGAACATATTTTTACTTGATGTTGTTTGAAAATATTGGGTACATAAAATATAATTTTTTTCAGTTTGGGAATTATTTTATACTGTGCTATTATATTCTTTAATGCCTTTATAATTATTGCAATTTGTCTGGAAAGGACTTTATACCAGCCCATGTACATTCTGATTGCATGTTTGTCCATCAACTCTGTGTTTGGAACAGCTGGCTTTTTCCCAAGGTTACTGACAGACTTGCTGTCTGATACACACTTGGTGTCCCAAGGATTTGTCCCCCCACACTTGGTGAAATAGGAATAGCATGTGGTACTGACAAATGCTTAGTTAGTATAGTTCACTTACACAAGAGTTCTAGTAACTAAAAAACAACTGTAGAGAGTACTTGATAATTTACTTTAAATAAAATATAATTGTTGTGTTTTGCAGGCTGAATGTTGAAGTCTGTGTGACTCAAGTATGATCAATTGCAAGATTGTCACAAATATAGAGGGATTATATCAACACAATTAAAAGTTTCACAAGGTGTGTAGGACATAAGTGTTAGCAACAAAATTATAAAAGATCATTAATTGACATGAAATATATTATACATCATTCATTCATTCATATACATACATACACATATTACTTCTCTTCCTTTGGAACCGAATAACTGATTTCTTGTTGCAATCGCTGCATCACTGGGAAGCAGTGTTGTATAAAGTACTAGAAAGCAATACTTGAGTAAAAGTACAAGTATCATACTAGAAAAAGGTCTTCTTTGGTAGAAGTGAAAGTTACCTTTTAGAATATTACTTAAGTAAAAGTCTTAAAGTATCTGATATATACTGTACTTAAGTATCAAAAGTAATTTTCTGATATTTAATGTACTTAAGTAATTGAAGTAAAAGTTTTTTTGTTTTTACAGCAAGCGGTTAGAACTTGATTGTGAACTTTATTGTGGCTTTATTGTGGGGTGGATGGGGGGGTTGTTGGGATGTAAAAAAAATAATCTTGCATCACAACGCAAGATAGGCATTCATTTTTCTCAAGAAAAAAAATCTCACCTAATGCTGTAAACATACAGAGAGCCCTATCAGCTGGTAGTATTATTTAAGGTTAAAAATAATTCAAATTAAATATAATGCGTTTTTATAATAACAACTTTATTTAATTATATAAGTAAAAATATAATAAATATGTAAAATAGTACACATATTTAGCTAAATACTCTCTATAGCTCTTTTTCTAGCCAACTAACCTTCTATAGCCTTTACTATGGTCATCAAATGGCTTTCCTGAGGTAAATGTTATGTGACATAGCTAATTGTTCTCCAGGTGTTTTACTGACCCCTTTCCACGGTTGAAAAACACTGATTGATCGATATTATGTATGATGAATATACATTTCGGTAAGTTGTACTGTTTCTTTTCATTCGTGTTTATTTACTATTAGCAGCTAGCTAGTAGAGATGATCGGTTCACGTGCGCTAGGGATCTGTCACGTCACATTTACAAGCAACAAAACGGTATTTATTGTTTAAATTACGTAATAAAATTGACAGAATCTGAGAGCTGAGATTTTTAACTGCTCTGTCTAGTCTGTCGGTCTCCGTGTCCTCTTTGCTTCGCGATTTTTCTGTGCGTGAGAAAATGGATGCGTGGCGTGAGAGCGTGTGAAAAGTGTCAATTGTGTGTGTCTCACGGTGAATGCGTGAGAGTTGGCAGCTCTGCAGGGTGGTCGTCTACGATAACGGGAGGTCCTCCAGTAGGTGCTCGTGCTTCCATGGCGATTTCAGTTGTGCTTCCTCCTCCTTTGGCATGGCAACAAACAACCATTACGCTGAAATAGAGCGCGCGCCGTGCGGAGCGTGCGTAATGCAATCCAGGAGCAGTGATTCGCCAAACCTCCCTTACTGCAGTCGCACACATTTCTTCTGATTTTATTTTGTAGCAACTAGTAACGAAGATGCTTAGTGGAAATATATCGGAGTAAAAGTATACATTTTATCTAGAAAATGTAGTGGAGTAAAAGTGAAAGTTGAAATAAATTTAAATAGCAAAGTAAAGTACAGATACGTGAAATTTCTACTTAAGTACAGTAACGAAGTATTTGTACTCCGTTACATTACAACACTGCTGGGAAGTGAATTACAATAGTATAAATGAAGTTCCAAGTGCCCAACCAAAGGGATCACTAATCACCATAATGGTGACTAAGAACATTTTAGGAAAATCAACATCAATTTATGAAGTCAGCTTATGTGATGTTCTCTCAAATGTATCAGTTGTATTAAAATTTCAACATTCAAGATGACTTTGGGAAATGAGTGAATGCAAACAGAGTCCAATAAGTGAAAAGTCCATTAATATTTTCCCCGCCTCAAAAACCACACTCAAACTAATCAATTAATCTGAACTTGGGTTCCCTTTCATTCGGTCACTCCTACGTCACGTCGGTAGGAGTTACCAACGAATTGGGATCATGCTAGGGAGACCAATTGCCTTCGAGTGAAACTAAAACGAGCCAATGAACATTGCCAGTGTTCGAGTGTTCCTGAGTGTTCGGATAGTGTTTTCCTCAAGCTCAACGAGTCTGCTGTTTCAAGACCTCTCTGTGTTGGTGTTACGGTGCGGCAGTGATCTTTGCGCGCTCCCGGGTAGTGGCAAGGGACAGCCGGGCCATCTCGTGTGGCTCCGGTTGTTTCCTTCGGAGCTCCGCCGGAGGATCAGATGTCGATCGCTGCATCGGAGGAAGAGCGGTCATCTTCTGGGGATGACGACTCGGCTGTGTTGCCCCCTTCGGGTGTGGTAGCATTGTCCGAGCCAGACCCAGAAATGGCCGCTATGCTTGCCCGGGCGGACGCGAGTGTCGGGCTCGTGTGGAATCCTCCACCGTGACCCGAACCCTCGCAGCGTAACCCCACACTCCCGCGCATGTAGGTTCTCTTCCTGTCTGACTGGAAAGGCTTACAGTGCGTGTGGAGAAGCTGCTTCTGCCCTGCATGCCATGGCGCTTCTCCAGGTCCACCAGGCCAAAGCCCTCAGTGACATGCAGGAGGGTGGTACCGACCCAGGGGAGCTGCAAGAGCTGCGTACGGCGACGGACCTCGCCCTCTGGGCGACAAAATTCACTGCACGTTCCCTGGGCCAGGCGATGTCCACACTCGTGGTCCAGGAGCGACACCTTTGGCTCACCCTGGCCGATATGAGTCGGACAAGAGGAAGTTCCTGAACTCCCCCATTTCCCAGGGTGGCCTCTTCGGCAACGCAGTGGAGAGCTACGCCCAACAGTTCTCCGCCGCCCAGAAGCAGTTGGAGGTCATTAAGCACATCATGCCCCGGAGACAGGCTGCTGCTGCCCAGTCTTCGCCGGCTGCTCCTTCGGCTGCACGTCGCCGAGGGCGCCCTCCTGCCGCCGCCCCCGCCCCTGCTCAGCCTAAGCAGCAGCCTCCACCTAGGCAGCAGGGTGCCGGCCACAAGAGAGCTGCCCAGCCCGCTCGGAGTTCGTCTAAACCCCCCGGCAAGAGGAGAGGGAAGCGACCCTGCAACGGGCGACCCAGAGGACGTGACTGCTGCTCTTCAGGAGTGCGTGTCTGCACCACTACTTCCCCTGGAGGAGGGTCGGGGGGAGAATCTTTGGTTTCATTTTGTTTCTGTTCCACCGCTGGCCACCCAGTCATTCAATAAAAGAGCAGTTTCCACTTCCCCTGGGTCACACACGGCCGAGACTGGTAGTTCAGGATGACGCTCAATTGCCTTGCCGCTCCCAGTCTCCCCCGTCCAAGAGGGCCAGAATGACAGTGTGCGCCGCCACGTTGCCTCGCCGCTCTCATTCCCCTCGCCCCAGCGCTCAGATTGCAGTGACGCCACCCCGGCCTCGTCACTCTCATCTCCCGCTTGGCAAGAAGGGTCAGAAACCTGGACTCGACGCTCCTGGGCTCTGCTCCTCATTTTCCCTCCTTCCTTCGCCTCTTTCTTCCCTGCCGTCTGCCCCCTCGTGGAAGCAGGTTGGTGTTGCCCTGCACACCCAGACTCCACTTCCGGCCGCTTCAATGCCTACGGAGTCGAGTCCCTGCCTTCCACCATGCTACCCCACCCCGGGTACGCCGGTGGTCCGGGTGGGCTCACTGGTACAGTTCTTCGAAGCCTGGCTAGCGCTTCCCAGGCTGTCCCGGTGGCTCACCTGTACCATCCAGCTCGGCTATGCAATTCAATTTGCCCGCCGGCCTCCCAAGTTCCGCTTCACCCATGTGCGGAGCTGCGATGCCCCTGTCCTGAGGAAAGAGATTGACGTCCTGCTGGCGAAGGACGCGATCGAGCCGGTCCCTCCAGCTGAGATGAGGTCAGGGTTTTACAGCCCTTACTTCATTGTACCCAAGAAAGGCGGTGGGTTACGATCAATCCTGGACCTGCAAGTTTTGAATCGGGCCCTGCACAAGCTCACGTTCAAAATGTTAACACAGAAACACATCTTCGAGTACATCCGTCCCCGGGATTGGTTTGCAGCGATCGACCTGAAGGACGCGTACTTTCATGTCTCGATTCTTCCTCGACACAGACCGTTTCTTCGTTTTGCGTAGAGGGTCGAGCATATCAGTACAAGGTCCTACCCTTCGGGCTGGCCCGGTCGCCCCGTGTCTTCACGAAAGTCGCGGAGGCGGCCATTGTTCCCATGAGAGAACGTGGCGTTCGCATTCTCAACTATCTCGACGACTGGCTCATATTAGCTCACTCGCGGGATCTGTTGTGCAAACACAGGGACATGGTGCTTCGGCATCTCAGTCAGCTGGGGCTTCAGGTCAACTGGGACAAGAGCAAACTCTGCCCCACGCAGAGGATCTCTTATCTCGGTATGGAGTTGGACTCGTTCGGTCAGTCAGTGCTCAACTGCCTCAAGTCCTTTCAAGGCAGGTCAGCGGTCCCACTGAAACAGTTTCAGAGGCTCCTGGGGCATATGGCAGCCGCAGTAACGCCGCTCGGTCTGCTCCATATGAGACCGCTTCAGCGCTGGCTTCACGATCAAGTCCCGAGATGGGCGTGGCAGAGCGGCACATTCCGGGTGAACATCACCCCGCAGTGTCGCCAAACCTTCAGCCCATGGTCAGACCCTGCGTTTCTACGGGCAGAAGTGCACTTAGTCCAGGTGTCCAGGTGTCCAGGCATGCTGTGGTTTTCACAGATGCTTCTGCCAACGGCTGGGGGGCCACATACAACGGGCATGCAGTTTCGGGTCTGTGGACGGGGCCCCAACTGCATTGGCACATCAACTGCCTGGAGTTGCAAGCAGTACGCTTAGCCTTGTGCCGCCTCAGAGGGCTACTTCGACACAAGCATGTACTGGTCCGTACGGACAGCACTGCGACCGTTGCGTACATCAACCGCCAAGGTGGTCTATGCTCCCGTCGTATGTCGCGACTCGCCCGCCATCTCCTCCTTTGGAGTCAGAAGCATCTGAGGTCACTTCGAGCCATTCACATCCCTGGTGTGCTCAACTGTGCAGCCGACGAGCTCTCACAGCAGCCGCTCCTTCCGGGAGAATGGCGACTCCATCCCCAGGCGGTCCAGCTGATATGGGAAATCTTCGGAGCCGCTCAGATAGATCTGTTTGCCTCTCTGGACACGACCCATTGCCAGTTCTTCTATTCCCTGACCGAAGGAACCCTCGGCACGGATGCACTGGCACACAGCTGGCGCCAGGGCCTTCGCAAATATGTGTTTCCCCCAGTGAGCCTTCTCGCACAGACTCTGTGCAAGGTCAGGGAGGATGAGGAGCAGGTCCTGCTCGTTGCGCCGTATTGGCCCAACCAGACTTGGTTTGCAGAACTCATGCTCCTCGCGACAGCCCCTCCTTGGCCGATTCCTCTGAGAAAGGACCTTCTCTCTCAGAGACCCTATGGCACCTGTGTCCAGACCTCTGGAAACTCCATGTCTGGTCCCTGGACGGGACGCGGAGGTTCTAGGTGGCCTACCACAGGCTGTAGTAGGCCACCTACTCTCCTTCTCTGCACCTTCTCTCACGATGCAGTAGTAGAAGGTAAGTCTTTGGGAAAGCACGACCTGGGGCCTCATTTATAAAACTTTGCGTAGGATTTGCGTCAGAAGTGGCATACGGATGAAACATAGGACGTGCGTACGCACAGAAATATTCGGAAATATGACGGCGCGTTTCAGCGAGATCGCATTGCCTGCTGCTGATCTGTGCAGTGATCTGCCGACAGTGTATGTGTTTCTCCATGGGGGCTTCAGTACTCTGCTGAGCTTTTTCCTCTCTCTGAAAGAGCTGCACGCGGCACGTCTTTTTCAAGATGGCTCGCCCGTGTATTTACTGGATGTGGGCGCGTGATTCATCTGCCTAACGGTCACGAGCGCTGTTTCGCGTGTTGGGCTTAATCACGCTCGCCAGCGCTCGTGGATGAGTCATGTTTTCATTGCGGGAACATGACCATCGCGATGTTTATAGATCAAGACTCAATGATCTCCGTGTGAGAGTCCCCTCTGCCACACCCCAATCTATCTCTTCCTCGAGAGGGGATACTTTGGCTGGTGGCCAGGGTGATCTGAGGGTTATGGTGTGGCATAATACCAACGAGCTTTCCTCGGGCCACGCCCCCCTCCACATCGCAAACCGTGGGGCTTCCGTGTGTGCCTGGTTCCTCTCGGGGCCCCAGTGTTTTCATTCGGGGCTCCAGCAGATGGTGTCATGTCACCCACAGCATCACAAGGCGGGCTTGATTCCTCTGGAAATGAGGATTCGACTGCGTTGCCTCCCTCGGGAGTGTCAGCGTTAGTCGAGTCAGATCCAGAGCTGATGGCCTTGCTTTCCCGGGCAGCTTAAAGCATCGGTTGGAGTGGTGCCGCCCTCCCCCGAGCGCTGTAGGCTCGCGAGAGTCCCCGTGACTTATTGCGCCCGCAGGCGTCCTCCGCCTTCACTGCACTCGACCGCATGGCGATCATGGGCTGTATGTTCTCTGTCACTATCGTGGCACAGGCATGCAATGCTGTGTATCGCCTTCGCCTTCGAGGCAGTGCTGACCCGGGAGTTCTGTCAGACCAGGCCACCGTGGAACGCTGGTCCTTCCCTGGCCAACACTGACAGAATGCGAAAACTCGACCACGCCCCCACGCAGGGATGCTATGCCTCCCACGTCCGTGCTGGTCGATCCGCCTTGCACACTACTGACCTCGCTCTACGGGCGACATCGGTACCTGCGTGATCCCTGGGCCAGGTGATTTCCACAAGTGTGGTCCAGGAATGGGCTCAGCCAGGCTGGTGTGAGGGGGTCTGAGAATTCATTTTCTCAGCTCCCCCATGTCCCAGGCTGGGCTCCTCGGCGGTGTGGTTGAGGACTGTACCCTACAGTCTTCAACCCCCCCAGAAGCAGACTGAGGCCTTCTGCACCAACGGTGATCCGTCCATGCGGTCTCCTTAGTTTGCTTCCCGCCGAGGCCGCCTCCGTGCGGCCCCTCCCCTCGAGCCCTCTCTGGCCCCGAGCAGGAGGAGGATGCAGGAGGGCGGCACTGCCCGTCTCCGCCCCTTAGCCGGCCAAACACCAGGCTAAGCAGTGGAACGCTGGTCCTTCCCTGGCCCCCCACACCGGGCAACGGAACACGGGGTTCGCATCCTGAACTATCTCGACGACTGGCTGATCCTAGCTCACTCTCGAGACCAGGTTTGCCGAACACAGATATCTAGTGCTCTGGCACCTAGCTCGTCTGGGCCTTCGGGTCAACTGGGAGAAGAGAAAACTTTGCCGTGCAGAGAATCTCTTTTCTCGGTATAAAAATGGTCTCGGTCGCCACGTGCGTGTTGCTTTCGAGCGAGCGCGCGCAGTCACTGCTGACTTGCCTCCGTCAATTTGAGGCCAAGAGTGTGGTTCCACTGAAACTATTTCAGAGGCTCCTGGGGCATATGGAATCCGCAGTCGCAGCAACGCCGCTCCGATTGCTTCATATGAGACCGCTTCAGCACTGGCTTCGCGATTGAGTCCCGAGGTGGGCATGGCAACACGGCACGCTCCGAGTACCAGTGACTCTGGCCTGCCGTCAGACCTTCACCCCGTGGACGAACCTCAGCTTTCTACGGGCCGGAGTGCCATTAGAACGAGTTTCCAGGCATGTTGTTGTATCGACAGATGCCTCCACCACGGGCTGGGGCGCCATGTGCAATGGACATGTTGCCACGGGCTCCTGGACAGGACCCCAGCGCCTTTGGCATGTCAATTGCCTCGAGTTGCTGGCAGTACGTCTGGCTCTGCACCGCTTCCGTGCGTTGCTCAAGAACCAGCACGTACTAGTCCAATCAGACAATACCGCAACAGTACAATAGCTCTGCCGTATGTCGCAACTCGCCCGCCACCTCTTAATATGGAGTCAGAAGCATCTGAGGTCGCTTCGAGCCATTTACATTCCAGGAGACCTGAACTGTGCAGCCGACGAGCTCTCACGGGTTCAGCCTCTCCCTGGAGAATGGAGACTCCATGCCCAGAAGGTTCAGCTGATTTGGGATCATTTCGGGGACGCACAGGTAGACCTGTTTGCCTCCCACGACTCGTCCCATTGCGACCTGTTTTATTCCCTGACCGAGGGCACGGACCCTGTGCAAGATCAGGGAGGACGAGGAGCAGGTCATTTTGGTTGCCCCTTATTGGCACAACCGGACCTGGTTCTCTGAACTAGTACTCCTCGCGACAGCACCTCCCTGGCCAATTCCTCTGAGGAAGGACCTCCTTTCTCAGAGACGGGGCACCCTATGGCACCCTCGTCCCGATCTTTGGAGCCTCCATGTGTGGCTCCTGGACGGGACCAGGCAGGTTTGAGTACCCTACCACCAGTGGTGGTGGCTACCATCACTTCTGCTAGAGCATCGTCCATGAGACATGCCTATGCGTTGAAGTGGAACCTCTTCATCAACTGGTGTTCTTCCCATCGTGAAGACCCCATGAAATGCCCGATCAGTGTCGTGCTTTCCTTCTTGCAAGAAGGGTTGGAGCGAAGGCTGTCTCCCTCCACCCTGAAAGTGTATGTTGCCGCTATTGCCGCACATCACGATGCAGTTGAAGCTGTCTCTGGGAAAGCACAACCTGATCACCAGGTTCCTGAGAGGAGTGAGGAGACTGAATCCTCCTCGCCCTCCTCTTGTTCCCTCTTGGGACCTCTCAGTGGTGCTAACTGCCCTGCAGAGTGCTCCCTTTGAGCCTCTGCAATCAGTGGAGCTTAAGTTCCTGTCAATGAAGACAGCGCTCCTGGTTGCATTGGCCTCCATTAAGAGGGTAGGGGACCTGCAGGCATTTTCGGTTGACGAAGCGTGCCTAGAATTCGGGCCGGCCTACTCTCACATGATCCTGAGACCCCGGCCTGGAGCTGCAGGCTGGGCGACACCTAACACATTTGCAAGATTCCACAATATCCGAGTGGAGCCAGTTTCTTCTCATGTACTCGCTTCAACCAGCCGGTACTAGATTCTGCTCAGGTGTCTTCGCTTGCTCGCCATTCCTCTCCACGGACGGGATACGTGCGATTATTCTCCTCAGGTGAGCCTCCCCGCAGGCCCTGAGTTTCTCCAGCGCTGTTGACGCCAACGCCAGAGTTATGCCACCGGCAGCTTTCGCGCTTGGCTAGGTGCCTCCATGTGCATGGTTCCCCCTCTGGGCAACCCCCACGTGTGTATTTCCACTGTAAGCCTCTCTGAGCATGTGTCTTTCCCTCGGCAAGCCACCTGGGGTTGAAATATTCCACCTGCGGGTGGACACCCCAGTGATTCCCCATATGCATCCCCCTCTGGGTCATATGTGTATTCCTAAGTCCCCCGCAGTGTTAATTTCGTTAACGAAAACTATGACGAAAAATGTTTGTTGACGACCTTTTTTCCCCTGACTAAGACAAGACGATGAGAGACGACACCCACGTCACTAAACGATAACTGTGACTATATCAAGACATGCATTATCGTTGACGAAAAAAGACGAGACTGAAATGTGTTTACATTTTTTTTAAACTTGACCAAAACCACTTGTTTGAGTCAAATAAAGGAGACGACAACACATTGACTGTATTTACGAGCGTTTAGGCATATGGTTGCCAGATATTAATAATTTAAATCCCCAGTCAGAGCTTTTCTGTTAAAAGAACACGTTTTCTACCCGGTCTTTTCAATAGTATCTGGCAACCATCCGCTCTCCATCTACACTGCTGAAGTAGCGCGGAATCCGCGGATGACCTGACAACACAGACAAGTAAGCTGGAGTTTAGCGATCTTCATTTGAGATTTTGTACTTAAAGTGTCATTTAGTCCGTCTGTGTTCTGCCACGAGCCGCGCTGTTTGTACGACTGAAATCCGCGATCAAAATGCAGGCTGATATCCAACAGTGTTTTTAAAGTTGATCATATTATACGAGCAAGAATGCAATGTTTCCTGAATATCCACACGATTTCAAATGTGACATTGATTTTATACAACAGTTCAACAAACAGAAGGGTATTAAGTGATGTAGCCTACTACATTTAAAACAGTATTGTCAGTAGGCTTATTGCTCTATTTTACAACAAAAGCCATAGCAGAACTGCAGCACACAGCGGTGATTCATGAACGAATCGTGAGATGCAGTGACCCATTCATAAATATAGCAACTTGCTTCGTTACTGAATGAATGAATGACTCAATAAAAGTATCCCTTCGTTTTTACCATCGTTGCATATTTATTGAACATTGTTTAATTTAAAACATTATTTATTTCATAAAGGTACTTATAAAGGTAAAAATTTAACTGGAAAAATCGATTAAAGGGGGCAAATATTGTCCCTTAATGGAAAAAGTGTGACTGTGGGAGAGAGGGGTACGGCACTCTAAAAACCACTGAACTAAGGAAAATGGGTATGTAGAATTGCACAAATGCTGCTGTTAAAGAGTGCAATGTCAATACAATACAGTTAACTTAATTTAAATTTCTCAGCTTAATTGAATTGGCCTAGAGAGAAAAATTATAATGACATTTTTTGTCTAAAGACTAGCCTACATATAAATAGGTAATGACTAAAAGTTGACAAAAAATGCAATGACTTTTCGTAAACTAAAACTAGACTAAAACTATGAAAGACAAAATGACTAAAATGTGACTAAGACCAATAAGCATTTTCGTCTGAAGATGAAGACTAAGACTAAATCAAAAATGGCTGTCAAAATTAACACTGGTCCCCCGCCCTTAGGGCAGGCAATAATTGCATATTTCCACTGAGATATGCTTCCCAGAGTACCTTGGTATTCCTGTGTTAAGTAGGAGTCCTTCGTCCGTGCTAGCCCCACGACAGGGAGCTCAAACTTACGCAGGGCACTGGAAGACAGCCGAGGTGGCGTGATGAGACTGGGAACCCCATTCGTCGTCACTGACGTAACTCGTAGTGACCACGAAAGGGAACATCTCGGTTACGTATGTAACCCTAGTTCCCTGAGTAGGGAATGGAGACGGTACGTCTCCCTGCCACTTCCGCTGTACCGCTGGAACGCCGAAGTTCAGTCTCAGCTCCTCAGCGAAGAAACATATCTGCATGTTGCCAGCGTACTTCCTTATATACCCACGAGGTGAGGGCGGACTTGCGCCATGCAAATTCCGCAGACCCATGGCATTTTCTTGCCATTGGCTCGTTTTGTATACTCAAAGGTGAGAGTCTTTCTAAGCGAAACCCCATTCGTTGTCACTGACGTAAGTCACTGATGTCACTGACATAGGGGAACGACGTCAGTGACGTCGTTCCCCTACGTCACTGACGTATTTCCCCTACTCAGGGAACGAGGGTTACATACGTAACTGAGACGTTCCCTGGGAAGGGGAATGAGCAGTTAATCCGCGAATCACATGCGTGCCGAACCGTGGGGCAGCTGGTCCATATGGATCACGGATCAACTGCAATGTATAATGTGTATAATGCATTTCATCAGCCCAAATTACATAGTAAAAATCCGACACTGTCAAAAAAGGCGCAGTGCTTTCTGCAATTGGGTCGGGTCATGTTCACACCTTAAACAAACCGCACCAGAGTTCCTTTGGATTTGGACTGAGACCACCTCTTTAGCTGGGTCTCGGTACGAGTGCGATTGCTGTAGTCACACCTGAACAAAAGATCCGCACCAAGTGGGGGAAATGAACCTGAGTTTGATTCAATCGAACCGAACAAGACAGGTGTGAATACACCCTTAGAAAATTATAAGTTGTATCATAAATCACATTATATGATTGATTAGGGATGGAACTCAATTTTAGGACACTTAGACATGTCATACATGCAGCATTTTTAGCATATTACATTTTTTTTTTTTACATCAAACAAATCACAGAAAAATTGATGATGTGGGCCTTTTTTATACCCTAATAGGGCAACGTATCCTGAGAGATACAACTCATAAAATCCAAACTATATCAAATATTTCAAAATTCATTTGGATATGTATTACTTAAAGGGATAGTTCACCCAAAAATGAAAATTACCCCATGATTTACTTACCCTCAAGCCATCCTCGGTGTATATGACATTCTTCTCTCAGACGAATACAATCTGAGTTATATTTAAAAAAAAATGTCCTGGCTCTTCCAAGCTTTATAATGCAGTGAATGGCCGTTTCTGTTTTGAAGCCCACAAAAGTGCATCCACCCATGATAAAAGTAATCCACACGGCTCCTGGGGGTTAATAAAGACCTTCTGAAGCTAAGCTAGTTATTTTAGTCGATAAAGTTTTAAAGGACAAATCCAGTGAAAAATGAACCTGGGGTTAATTAACACATGGTTACCGAGTCGATCGTTCCCTGCGATGCGTTTTCATGAAAATCGAATGTATAGAGTTTTATCTTTAAAAACAGATTAGCTCATAACAGTAGTATATGGGGCACAGAGTAAGTAAAAATAAATCGCTAGTTAATACCACTAACAAGGCTCAAAATAGCCTCACACTAACATGGTAACATAATGAGGGTCCTTACATACAAACCGAAGCATTGAGAACTTTGTAAGTGTACAGACAGTTTAATAAGAAGATACTTTATAAAGACAGTACATTACGCGTTGACATGCAGGAGCCATCTTGGAAAACAGTCTCGACTAATCGAGCCACGAACGCCGTGCTACGTTAGATTTCACAAACGTAATTCCTATCGACCAGCTATCCTATCAATGGCGTTCGTGACTCGATTAGTCGAGACTGTTTTCCAAGATGGATCCTGCATGTCAACGCGTAATGTACTGTCTTTATAAAGTATCTTCTTATT
Organism: Abramis brama; assembly: GCF_963993115.1. Classification (NCBI taxonomy): domain Eukaryota; kingdom Metazoa; phylum Chordata; class Actinopteri; order Cypriniformes; family Leuciscidae; genus Abramis; species Abramis brama. The sequence goes on along the minus strand of NC_139972.1, from coordinate 33,804,939 downwards.
AAACTGTCTGTACACTTACAAAGTTCTCAATGCTTCGGTTTGTATGTAAGGACCCTCATTATGTTACCGTGTTAGTGTGAGGCTATTTTGAGCCTTGTTAGTGGTATTAACTAGCGATTTATTTTTACTTACTCTGTGCCCCATATACTACTGTTATGAGCTAATCTGTTTTTAAAGATAAAACTCTATACATTCGATTTTCATGAAAACGCATCGCAGGGAACGATCGACTCGGTAACCATGTGTTAATTACCCCTAGGTTCATTTTTCACTGGATTTGTCCTTTAAATATGGATATTTTTCATACACGAACGCATCGCTTCGATTCAGAAGTCTTCGTCTGAAAGAATAATGTCATATACACCTATATGTGCACCACTATATTCTGCACAATATAGCCACCATTAGAAAGGAGCGAGAACCAGCTTCTCCCTGATGAAACTGACCTGATCACACTTGACCACCCAGCTGGTGCAGCTGTAAATGCAATCACCATACAATATTACACTTAACCCTCTGGAGTCTGAGCTGTTTTCTGGGCCCTGGAGGTGTTCTGACATGCTCTGACATTTGTGCTTTTTTCAGTTATTTATAAACATGTTAATGGCAAAGGTGTAAATTCACTCTATATAGCACAAACAGGGCTACCAAAATATCTGATCAACATGCATGTATATGTTGGAATTTTTAAGAGAATAATATTTATGCGTGGTTATTGGAAAAAATAAAAATGAAAGTTGCAGAAATAAGGCCACAAAACACATACTAAATATGTGGCAATAAGACTTTTGACTAATGGATGTGGTCGCCTATAGTTTTTTCTTCAAAATTATGTGAAAATAGTCTTGCTTTATCGTTCACATAAAACCATACATTGATTTAAATTGATGTAAAACAGGTTTTGCTTGGAAAGCCAATATGCGAGGGGGGCGTGAACGAGGAGTGGTTTACACCTGAGAAATACAATGTCCCACCCACTCTGCATAATGATGAGCCATTCACTCAGGTGTGAAACTGACTGAGCCACAATGCAAGGACAAAATATATATTTAGAAGAAGACTTATATTGACTATTTAAGATTTTGCTTACATCTATCTTGTAAATATTTTTTGCTATTTTATTAAAAAGGTTACAACAACAATAATTACAATTTCAACAATATTTCAAGTGTACTCTTTCTTTGTAAAAAAAAAAGATTATAGGCCTACATTTTATCTATGAATTCATTACTTTGAATATAGCCAACATTGGAAGAGCTAACATCTTAGTTGATGACTTTATTTTTGACAAAAATAGTAGGCTATTTTATATATAGAAATTGCTAAACAAAAGCTTATTTGACGAGGCAGTATATTCTACAGTAAAAACTGTACCCAAATCTACTAAACAAAATGTTGTCTTTCATATTTCGCCTGACTGTAACGTTGTTTTCATGAAATATTAGTGCATATTGTTAATTTGCCGTTTAATACGTTGCTTATACAAATAGCCTACATTTTATTTCAACATATTTCAGTCGATTTTTACTCATCTCAGTATAGCAATACAGTTTGCTAAAACATCATTCATTCACACACGCGATTTAAATTTAACTTCTGGCAAAGATGAAGTTGACGATAGGCTATTGACTCGCGATCTTCGCAGTAGGCTAGTGAACGCACCGGAGAAATGCACATTTATTAGGCTACATAGTTTTTTTGTTTTGGATGGTTTTGTTTAGAACCAGCTTTCTGTAAATATATTTCAAATTTTTTTAGACATGTGAGGCGAGTAGGCTACGGTCTGGTTCATGATGATCTCCAGTTCAAGCACCTTATGTTGTGATTGCTAGCCTATATTTACTTTAAATCCAGGAAATTTGTTAATGAAAAAATTATTAAAATTAAGATACAGTTGATACAAAACGAAATTCGTTTTAAAGAAAGGATTTGTACTTTCTGTTTTGAGGTCTCTGTGAATGTTTGAAAGTCTTTTAGTGCTTAGAGCGCTCGCGTCCATAATGGAGAACTGTCACGTAATATTGTTTTTTTCCTCATAAATGCGAACACGAAAAATAAAAGACAAAAGACTTTTAAGTAAAACTTACTCCGAAATTGTGTCCTCGGCGGAATTCGCTCTTCAATGTGCTGCCGTTCGTCTTCTGTTACAATCTTCCTCTGAGGAAACAACCCGGTATCGTGCATTCTTCCTCGCTGTCCAGAATCATCTGAATGGCGTCTTTATTACCGGAGAAAAACGCGTATACTCAAAACATACTCAAATGCCATACTCAAAACGCGATGAACTATCAGTAAGTCTGATAGAAACTGTGTTTTTATGGCATTGATCGGGGGGCGTATGCGATGCATACTAAATCACCTAAACTATTTACATGTGAATCGCGCCGGGGGCGGGGCGGCCGCAGCTGATTATAGAGATAATGAGGCAGAAGGAAAAACGGTACCTCTCCTTGCTTTCAAACGGATTACATGAGTTGAAAACATTTGTTTTTTATATAAATTACTTCATTTAAAAGAAGAGATTTCAAGCTTCATAAAGACATAACTCACATGCCTGTGTGAGAAGTATTCGCTGAGTTATGATTCATTTTCAGACGCGTTTCAGAATGGACTACACGGACAGAGAGAAGGCAGAACTCGCTTCGTGTTTATTTTTCTTTATTTGGCAAAAAGCACCACACTTTGTTTTTATTGTGAGTATACACAAAAATAATACACATTTAACAGAATCGATTGATGTATGAAACTCCTATGGAAAATCAAAGTCAACAGAGTATTTATGAGTTTCTTTTACACTGATAAAAAAAAAAGCGAGCTGGTATCGCCGGCGATACCGTCGACCTCTGGGGGTTAATAAAAGCACATTGAAACTGCAGATAGGTCTCAAACTGTGAAAGAAAGCAAGAGAAAGTTGCATTAATAAATATTCATACTAAAGTGTTGGTTAAATAAGTTCACATACTGAGATCAGTTTTATCCAGTTGTTTAATCTCAAATGTAATTTTTTTATTTTTATTTGGAGCCTCCTCAGCTCACAGTCCAGCTCCTTTAGTGTGTAGTCTAGTTCGAGACTCCTTTTGTAAAGGGCCCTGACTGAATCCGTTTCCACCTGAAACATAATTCCACCACAAACATGATCATTACAAGTTTTCTGGAGGCTAATCAAATCACAAAAAGTTCCTTGACTTCCTACAAACACTAGCCTAGAAATCTAGATGCACCCTAGTGGCAGCAAAATTTATTTTGCAGCCAGGGTAGTCTAGCAACTTGTGTTGTGACGGTTCCCTGCTACTTGAAAAAGAATGGCTGCTGCTGCTGGAGAACAGTCTTTCAAATCGGCTTTGGCCGCAACTCTGGAGGACTTGGAGTTAAGTTTTTCTTTGAGAAAAGAGCAAAGAACGGCACTTAAGTCATTCTTAAAAAAGGAAGATGTGTTCGTAGTTTTGCCAGCCAAAAGTTAAATCTACCAACTAACGTTAGCTCCGCTGTTGGGAAAACGCTCTGGTTGGTTGAAGCGCTGCAGAGTGAATTTGAAAGACAGCCGTTTATCCCGCCCCTCGGATTGAGCCGTGTCTATGGTGAGTTAGCTCGATGGTGTTTTAAGTACCCAATGGCTCCTTAGAGGCAGCTAACCCTACCCTCATCCTTAAACCTACCCATCCCCTCGCTGCCTGGAAGGCGCCGTTGGGGGCTTAAAACACCAAACACCGGTGAGTTACCAGACCTAACATCTTGATGTAGGTCTGGCTTGCCAGGCTATACAAACACAGGACTTACTGTAATTTATGTCAAGGGTTTTAAATCCTTACCTTGTTCACATTTCTTCTGAAGCCCATGGAGGTAGAGGCCTCAGTTTCTGGGGCAGGTTGTGAAAAATCCTACAATAAAAGAGATGTGTAAGGGCCAGTCCCTTTTTTATGCCACACATTAAAATGTTTGCCATAATAAAAAGCTCAGTGCATTTACCTCAGCAACTGTCTCAGAACACACAGACGGAGTGTCTTCATCATTTCCTCCACCCTAATAAATAAAAGTAGGCCAATATAAAGCTTGTGTACATGTGTGCTGGCTTCAACAGGGACACTGTATTTCCCTCTACTGCAGAACATACAGTCAGCCATATTTAAAACTTTAAAAAGTAGTAATGTATTGCACACGTACCCAGTGTTACTTGCTTAGTCGAGGAGCCAACACCAGGGTCAGATTGTACAGCACCTGTAATCCCATCCATAATTGGCCGTCCCTTATTGCTACTCGCCAGTGTATTCTGCCCCCAAAAATAATAAAAGGTTGTGGTAAATACTCACCACTTTGAATTATATTTTTATATTTTGTCTTTATCTGCTGCCAAAAACGTTTGGAGTTGGGGTTGCATCTAAAATCAATGAATATTAATCTTTCTTAGTATATACATGCACATTTTTTATATATTATTAAAATAGGCTAGATTATACACACACATATACACATACATATATACATAATTTTACATGAATATAGAACATATCTAACTTACGCATTAACGCAATCAGCAATCTTTCTCCAACAGTCTTCTCTTGCTTTGGCAGCAGAGAACGTATTGCTTCGAGCTTGAAATACATGTTTAAATTCATCGTAATTCTGAATGATTATCTCTTGCTCCTCCGTGGAAAAATATATCGCTCTTGCTCTATCCATATCGAACGTGATTGGTTGTTCGGTGCCAACGTCATACCTTTTATTGTGCACACGCTTGTGGAATAATCATAGCTTAACCCTCTATTGCATGAAATATTACTTAGACATGGTAAAAAATGTTTTGCATGTTTTTATTACTTAAAATGAGCTAAATAACATATATATATATATATATATAAAAAATAATAATTAAAAAAAAAGTTTAAAGGGGGGTCGTTGGTAAATTGTTGCCCTATGGCAACAATATGCAATCGTGGAAAGTACCATAAAATAAAATAAAAAATTCAAAAAACTAATTTTATTTAAAACAAGACTCAACAAATCCATCTCATACTTAGTGAAATGTTTAAACAAACATTTATACAGTAAAAACATTATATAATTTCAACAGTTATCTGAAATGTCTGGTAATAATAACCAGGAACCTGGAACCTGTCTCACTGAAATACACTATTAATTCGTTTCATTTCATTCAGTCATTTTTTGCTGTTTCATTTCATTTCATTCTCTTCATGCCTTGTGAAAGTCAACAAAGCAGTTCCTCTCTGCAGTGAAGCAGAGGAAAACTGCACACTTGGAGCACTTGCTTCTCACAATGCCCTTGCATCCTGGCATTTTGCATCTGCCCTTCTCAGATGCATGCAAGGGCCAGTGGTCTGTGCGGTCTCTGTGGACAGGATCTGGCGGGACAAAGCTTTGGGGCCCTCTTTTATTTTTCCCCACCACAACAGCTTGTGAAGGTCTCCCCTTATTCGTTGCTCGCCTTGCTCTCTATGCACAAGCATGAGGCCACTTGGATTTTGAATTCCAACAGTGGGAGATGGGCACTCTCTGGCATCTGGGACTGGCAGTCTCTTCTGTAAAGCAGCCACGCATCTACCAGGGTCATGTCAAGCATGTGGAATACAATGCGGTGGTACCATTTCTTGGACCGGATCTTGGTGCGATAGAGGGCGATTAAAGAATCCAATAAAAAATTATAATGTTTTTACCTTTAAAATATAAGCAAAAGTTGTAAACAGTCTCAGAGTAGTTTCATGCTATGTAAGTCAATGGGACTCCATTAGGTTGAATGCACCAGGACGTTTCCATATTTGCATATAGTTGCCATATGGCAACAAATGTATTTTAGCATATTACAAAAAACTTATAAAATCAAAACTGAATTTAATGTTAAAAAATTAAAGTTTACTTAGCCCAGATAGTGATTTAAATTTTTTATTTGATGAAAATTTTCCAAAATTCTGAATAAAAGGCAATCTTCGGGAGCCCCAGACAGTGATGTTTGCATGTCAATGTCCATGAGCAAAAAGGACTGGCAAACAGGATATCCTGGTCATATGACCTCATAAATTGTATTTCCTTCAAAGTAAAAGCCCCCTTTTCACAACTAACTGTAAAAACATAGATTTTATATCACAGCTTTTTAGAAAATTAAGATAAAGTAATTGTTGCCATATGGCAACGCTATGCAATAGAGGGTTAAGGATCAAAGCCTGAGTTGACAGAGCAAGTTGATGAGCTGCGTCATGGTACCAATAAAGCCTTATTACATCGGTTTGGTTTTGTCAACTCAAAACTAATCCTGTAACCCCGAGTTTGTTCAGCTACCTTCATGGTACAGGCCCCAGGGTGGCACAAGGTTATTGAAGCTATTTCGGGCTGCGCACAAACTTTGGTTATGGACAAACGGCCATCTATTGTCTCTAAGAGCAGTACACATACTGGGGCGCATGAATCAGGTGGCAGATGTGTTGTCTCGCAGTGTACCTCTGTCAGGAGAGTGACAACTCCATCCAGAGGTAACTCAATTGATTTGGAACACGTTTGGGGCAGCAGATGTGGATCTAATCGCGAACAGTCAGTCAAGTGCAATGTCCGAAATGGTTCTCGCTGAGCAAAGAAACGGGCTCACTGGGGCAGGATGCGATGGCCCACAGTTGGCCGAGTGGTCTCCTATATGCGTTCCCTCCATTTCCCATGATTTGGTTCATTCTCAGTCATATTCGGGTAACGAACCAGCTGTTATTAATAGCCCCATGTTGGCCGAACAGACCATGGTTTCATCTCCTTCATCTTTTAACGTATCCGCCAGCCCAGTTACCGATCAGACCAGGGGCCTCATTTATAACCGTTGCGTATGCACAAAACAGGCCCTGAAAGAGGCGTACGCCACTTCCGACGCATAAGTTGTGATTTATAAAAACAAACTTGACAGGAAAATTTGCGAACCTGCACGCAAACTCTGACCCATGCGTACAAACGTTTTGGAGATGGAGCAGTTTGGCGACACCGATGGTGAGCTGGAGTTAAATGTCTTTTTGGTCACTTTTAGACAGAAAATCTAAAGAAAATTAAACATATACAGAAAGATAATACAAATATAATTTCACTCACCAAGCTGTTACATATGACAAATATCCATCCCTTCTTAAATGTCCGCGCCAGCGAGCACGTTGGGCCGTTTAGTGAAACTGACGCAAATAACAGTTTAAATAAATAAAATAATGATTTAAACTATGTTTTGCTTCTGATATAAACATTTAGATTAAATATGCCATTCAAATGAATGGAGTTAAACACTTAAACATGAAATTATTACTGAGAAGTTACAACATTTTTATATTCAATCAATAGAAATATTTGTTGTGGATGCGATGTTTTTTTTAACACTTTTCCAGTGGTGTGCTGTGTTTTAATGTTTTAACCACAGAGATAATTGCTTAAATCATGATGATACCAGATTGTCTGAGAAAATAGTTTTGTGCAAATAATGCCCAAGGCCTATCTGTTTCCATTAAAAATATAAATCAATTAAAAATACAATTCGGCCAGTGGAAAAGATTAAGAAAAACTTTCTCTGAAATGTATTTTACACTATTTGATTTATGTATTCAAAAGCAAGGCAAGGATAGGCAACTACTTGATTTTTATTAATGTAGCCTAATGCGTCTTGTACAGTTAAACGTTATCACGTGGATGAATAATCATATGCAAATGATATGCAGATGAGGATCTGCATAGTAAAACTAGGCGTTGTAAGCTCCATATATGGTTATTTCGGGGTGGAGACGCATGTGCGCACAATCTTCCGCTGACTGGGATTTATAAAGTGAATTCTGCGCAGGTTTTTTGGCCATTTTTGGCTTTCGGGCGCACGTACATTTTTAGTAAGGTTCCTACGCAGAGCTTTATAAATGAGACCCCAGATCTCCTGACACAATTGAATGGCAAACTCTGGCACGATCATCCTCAGAAATTGTGCTTGTGGTCATTGGGAGCGACACTAGCCTTTTGGTCTGTTCACACGGGGTCAGGGACACTGTTCTAAATGCTCGTGCTCCATCAACTAGGGCGCTGTATCAGAACAGGTGGAAACTTTTTTTCAAGTTGGTGTAACAACAGTCAAATAAATCCCCAAATGTGCTCTATAAGGGATATTCTGGAATGTTTGGGCTGTCGTTGGGCCGATTGTCCTCTACAATAAGGGTTTATGTGGCCGCGTTATAAGCTAACAGAGGTCTCATAGACGGTTGCTCTATTGGGAAGCATAATTTGTTTTTTTTAGGGCGCTAACCGCTTAAATCCTCCTTGTAGAATCACAATCTTAATATTGTTCTTAACAATCTTTGCGTCTTTCCATTTGAACCATTGTCATCAGCAGATATTAAATGCTTTCTTTGAAAACTCCTTTTTGATGGCCATTTCTTCTGCAAAACGCGTTAATGAATTACATCTGCTCTCTGGGGCCCCGCAATGTTTAAAGTGGGGTCCAGAAGATTCCAAAGTGACGTTGTGGCCAAACACAGCTTTTTTCCCCAAGGTTTTGTCGATGATATTATCGGCGGATCACTCAGTAGACCTCGAGATGTGTCAGCAACCTTGTCCTGTGAGATCTCTGCATCTTTATGTGGATAGGACGCTTCCTGGAGAACTACTTGCCAGTTATTTGTTTGTTTTGCAGACGGTAATAAGGGTAACAGACTTGCTCATTGGATCACAGAGTTTATCACAAGCTCTTATATCTCTGCCCATAGAATCCTGCCTAATCCAGTGAAATAACACTCTACGCGCTCAGTAGCAACATCATGGGTGATTACGCATTACTGGAGTTCAACTCGCAGACATTTTCGCGGCAGCAACCTGGAGCTCACAGTCCAGCATTTTCACGCTTTTGTAGACTTAATGTGGTTTCTGCCCCAAACAATTGCTCAACAGCAGTACTGGGTGAAAGTGCACCTATAAAAGGAAATCATCAACTGAGACTGAGATTTTTGAATAAAAATGTAACAATCTTATTTGTTTCTATGTTGTTCTTTTTACATTGCACGTTTGAGTTGTGTTGATTATACTTACCTTTATTGGGAGATGCATGCTGATCAAACCCTCGTGACAAATTTGATATTCGTCTTCCACTCAGTTATGCCCTCGGGCGTTCTATAGCCAAGGAAATAGAATGTTGGTTACGTATGTAACCTTGGTTCTATGACTGGCTTAAGACTGCCAGAGTCTCTGGTCATTCGGGTCAACAAGAAGACTCGGAGGAAGAGATGACATGTAAAGGAGGTATTTATAAATAAACACATCATTAAGGTCACAAGGTGACAGCTTTTATATTAGGTTCTCGGCTAGGAAGAGGACATGAAGATATTCCACTCAGTTATGCCATAGAACCAGGTTTACATACGTAACCAATGTTTTTTTTGTTTTTTTTTAGCAGATGCATGTTCTTTCTTTAGATATATTGCATGTTCAGATATTCAAACCAAAATAATTTGGGGCCCAAGAATGTTTTGTAATATTGATTTAAAAAAAAAAAAAGCCTGATGAGGAAAGAGTTAATAATTATTATTTGCAGTGGAAAGTTTGGAAAGCACTAGAGGCAGAATTATGCTAAATTTATATGCTTTATTTATTTATGTTTTATATACATGCTATTAATTTATGTTTCCAGTGAAATCAAACTTGAGAGGACTCGAAAGGCCACAACAGGCCTCCTGAGACGTGTTAGATACTATAAAAACACTAGCATGCACTGGTGACTCCACAGTCCAACTAGCCTAAATCAGCGTTCATTTCATTCTAAATAGAGTTCATTACCTGCAATTTTAATGAAGATGCAGTGATGGTCATTTCAGAGTATATAACATAAGGTATTTCTAATAATGTTTGTAAAGTTAAAAACAACAGTTTTCCTTAGACTGTGTTGAATTATTACTGTGCTAACCATTATTTTAATTGAATGATTATTATATTACTGATCACACTTAAGACTTTACAGTTAGGGACACTGTGGCTAAACATTCTGAGCTGAATGTTTATTTATTTATTTATGGTGTAAAAACATATGAACTTTGTTTGTTCTCTTCCTCAGGTCAATGAAAGTTTTCCTTGTGTAAGGAAAATGGAAAATGGAACATATTTTTACTTCATGTTGTTTGAAAATCTTGGGTGCATAAGATATGCTTTCTTTACTTTGGGGGTTATTTTTTACTGTGCTGTCATATACTTTAATGTTCTTATTGTTCTTGTAATAATTATGGAGAAGACGTTGCACAAGCCCATGTACATTTTGATGTCATGCTTGTCCATCAACTCTGTATATGGTACAGCTGGCTTTTTCCCAAGGTTATTGACAGACCTGCTCTATGATGCACATAGAATCTCCTTTGAAGCATGTCTCATACAGAGTTGTGTCATTTACTCATATGCAGCTTTTGAACTTACAATATTGATGTTAATGGCATTTGATAGGTTTGTTGCAATCAGTAAACCTTTGCATTACAACAACATAATTACCACACGGTTTCTAACTTTTCTAATAATTATAGCATGGCTTTATCCAATTACTTTTGTTGGTATTAGTGCTCTTTTGACTGCAAGGTTGACAATCTGTGGTAACAAATTACTAAAGGTGTACTGCCACAACTATGAAATTGTCAAACTCTCATGTGTGAACAATACTATTAATAATATTTATGGCCTGATTGTAACTATCACAACAATTTTTATCCCTTTGAGTTTTATACTGTATACCTATGTCAGAATTATTATAATTTGTCAAAGCAGCACACGAGAGTTCAGGAGCAAAGCATATAAAACTTGTATTCCACACATGGTGATCCTTTTAAATTTCTCAGTTGCACTTTTTTGTGAGCTCACTTTGAGTCGATTTGTGAATGGAGAACTTCCTTTAGCGCTGAGTGTTGTCATTTCACTTGAATTTATTGTTATACCACCCTTTGTAAACCCTATTGTTTATGGTCTAAACTTTCCTGATATCCGCAAAAAAATTAGGCATCTTATAAAAGCTTCCAAATAGCCTGCTTTGTTTCTGTTGTAATACTGTAACACAGAAAACCAAATTTGAAGAAATTTAAAGATAATTGTTCAATCAAGCAGTCACTCACCTTCTAGTTGTGATTGCTTTGACCTCCTCAGTAAATACATTTTTGTGAAACATTGTATAAGGGTTTTAGAAACACAATCAGAGAGTATCTTTCTTAATCTACTGAATAAAGGGGCCATCCATATCATATGAGCTCAGATTAATAACTTTATATATAGAATATAAGCTTCCATGAAATCTTTTAAAAATGATAGACTTAGTGTCAGTAATTCTTTATAATTGTGTTGTTCAAAAATAAAGATAATTGTCTTTTTTAACTTGGTGTAAAATGTTTACATTTTGTTATTGTAAATTGTATTGTTATTGTCGGCAGTGGCTCAGTGGTTCATGTAGGTTGTCTACAAACCGAAAGGTTGGTGGTTCAATCCCCGGTTCCACTTGACCAAGTGTCGAGGTGTCCATGAGCAAGACACCTAACCCCTGCTGCTCCCGACGAGCTGGATGGCGCCTTGCATGGCTGACACCGCCGTCGGTGTATGAATGAGTGAGTGAATGGGTGAATGTGAGGCAATGTAAAGCGCTTTGGTGGCCATAGGTCTGTGAAAGCGCTATATAAATGCAGTCCATTTACCATTTATTTTTATAAATAAAGATTTAGGAATCAGTTTTGAGAGGTTCAAACAATAGCTGTCAACATACTTTACATTGAATAATTGTCTGACGAATTGTATCACGATTGAACAATTCGTTATATTTGGTGTAGTTATATCTATTGTTCATAGAAATAATAATAATAATAATAATAATAAAAGTGATTCAATGCCAGAATACTAACACTATTTTGCAAATAACCTTTGTTAAATTTATAAAGTATTTGTTAATATTAATGGACCAGAGCTTAAATAGTTTTATTTTTTAACTAACAACTAAAAAAAGATTTATAAATACTAACAAATATATTGCTCATTCATTGTTCGTTAATGTTAGTAAATACATTTATATGACAAACAAATTTTAAATGGGCTTTTTTTGTGAGAAGTTTTTATTTCTATGATGCGAGAAATTGGAAATTTCTATGATGATCTAAAATTGGAGAGAATAATCCTGTCAGATGCAGCACTGCTGTGAACGCGCGTTCACGTTTAAACACAATTTAAACAATGCAGTATTCAATGCATTACTTCTATATAATTATATATTAAGTTGCTCAAGCAAGTGATAAAATATTTAACCATGTATTTATATTACAATCTTTTGCATTTAAATTTTAATACAATAAATCTTGCATGTCACAAAGAACTTGTTTTTCCACCTCCACGAATGTCATTATGTCGCCTTGTTGAGGTAAATTGTAGTTTTCCTTGCTCTACCCCGGTCTTAAAGTGAAAAAAGTAGTATTTAATAAATTTATGGTGAGATTACTACATTTTATTTAATTAATCACACTTATGGTGAAATGACTACATTTTCAGGTCAATCTGTGTTAATTTTGACCACGAAACATGCGCTGCCACTTTAATTCAGCGTTTGCAGCACAGCAAAAATCATAGACAGTATAGTATATAAACGGCAAAAATAGACTCGGTGCGGAAACGATCGTTGCACTGCTGTATACGCACCGCAACTGGAACGGATCGATCATCGACGGACTGCATCCGCGTGCAGTGTGAAAGCTCTGTAAACATGGGTACGGAAAAAAAACACTCACCGCATACGCACTGCAAACGAAATATGTGTGAAACGGGCGTTAGACTTGGAGAAGGAGAGCTACTCCGGCTGCTACTCGCAGTAGAGCGAGTGTTGCCATCTTCAGTTCAGCAACATATTTCCCGCCGCGCGCTCTCTGTCCGCTAGTGCTCATCTGTATTTGACGCAAGTGTTTGTTTGTTTGTGTGCGCGCTTGCGCACTCATTGGGATAATTGTAAACGCGCAAACACAGACAGAAAAGACATGCCATCGTGGAAATAAGATAAATAACATATTACTTAAGGGCTATTTAGTTTTTTTTAATAAAATAAAAAAATGTAATCTGGCGCTATAAAGAAAATCAAATCAAATTTACTTGACCTTCAAGGGGGGGCGGGGGGAGCCGTTAGGAGGGCGGGGCGCCCCCCTTATATAATGGTAGGGGAAACACTGATATATCTCATCATTCGTTATCAATGTATATTTAAGTTCCTCTTTAGTTCTCATTCTCTGTCGGGTATTGGTCTTGTGTTACATTGTCAAGTTGCCTTCTCATCAGTGGATTAGATGGGTTTTATTTTTTATATACATTAAACAAACGTTTCAGATCTTTGTGTTACACTTTTAAGAAGGATGCAATGTCACTTCCCGGAGCAACACATTTATTTCTGTAGAAAATACATGAAAAACGCAGGTCAAACAAGGAGCACTTTTCTCTGCACGTACACCGCACTTCATCACGTATTGAATGCTACTTCTATTGTTATTTTGTGATACCTTAACAGATTATCATAAACAATCACATGTCTGATAGTGCAAATGTTTAAGCAGGTACGTAGCACTAGACACATTACTCTTTATACCGCACTCAATTCTCAAGAAATACATGCTCATAAACATCATAACATAGATCTGAACATGTGCTGTGCCCGCTCTCACAAGGCATAAAGCAGGGTTCACCAATCTCGGTCCTGGAGGGCCGCTGTCCTGCAGAGTTTAGCTCCAACCAGCTCCAACACACCTGTTTGAAAGTTTCTAGTATGCCTAGTGAGACCTTGATTAGCTGGTTCAGGTGTGTTTAATTGGGGTTGGAGCTAAACTCTGCAGGACAGCGGCCCTCCAGGACCGAGATTGGTGAACCCTGGCATAAAGGAAAGGTCTGACGAATAATGTCATTAAAGTTTCACAAACTCCTTTAAAATGAATACAAGTGAGTTTAAACTCAACTCACATTTAGGCTGAATCCCAATTCTCTGTCTTACCCCTTCCCCTACCCCTACCCCTACCCCTTCGTCTTACCCCTAGCCCTTGTCCCTCGAAACCGAGTGGTAAGCGCTAGGGGTGAAAACATACCCCTATGAAATGAGACGCCACTTGGTTATGTCATCATACATCGTTACTAAGTGTTACTAAGTGGCTCTGTGTCACCAGGGGCAACAAGTGTTGATCACAAACTTCCAAGATGCCGTCTGCAAGCGTGTTTATGTCGATTGCGTGGGTTTTAGAGATTTTTTTGCGATTGTCTGCAACAAATCGGAGAAATCAAGGTAGAAGAAGAGGTCTACGACGCCTACGGATGCTGGTGGATCCGCTTATGGTACGTATGGATTGGTAACAAACAACGTTTACCGAACTAACCAACACAGTTATCTGAGCTGTTAGCTATAACGCTAATTTTTATTAGCAAAAACATTTTTTTTTTTGTCCCAGTTCAGCCCTGCTAACGTTATGTGCTTTGTTCTTGGGGAAGGGAAAAAACTAACGTTATATAAAGTTGCCAAATGTCCCGTATTTTGGGCATCATTTATTTGTCATAATTAATAATGCATAATTTATATTTCCCTTGTCCTATTTTTTTGACTGGAAAGCCGATCTAACCACTGACTGATACAGCAGCAGTGCTGATCACGAAACTTGAGAATGATCATGACACCTGTTATCATCCTATCAATAATAATATATCATTATTTAAGGACAAATCATTGTTTGATTTACCGCTCCGAGCGGGACTTTCAATGTCAAAGTCAGCATTTTGATTTCGGCAAATCAGTTTCTGGTGAATGCAAACAACGTGATTATTGATTCCAACATCCACCCACGCAAGAAAACATGCAACCTACCTGAGGGAATAATACGCTGATTTACTGCTCAATAAACATTTCTGATTATTATCAATGTAGAAAACTGTTTTTTTCTTTGCTGAATAAAGTTTCAGAGTTTTCTGAAATAGAAAGCTTTTGTTATAAATGTCTATACTGTCACTTTTGATCAATTGAATGTATCCTTGCCTATTACTTTTCTTAATTTCTTAAAAAATCTTACTGACCCCAAATTACTTTTACCGGTTCTTTGTGGCAAGCTTAGATGCGTGCGGTCGTGCGCTTGAGTGCGAAGCGGAATATTCAGAAATGCGCTCTCCGCTCACATGATCTGATCGGAACAAACCCATACCGAACCTCTGTCTGCTGAACTTGCGCAGAAACATCAAAATAGACATAACCAGATTTTTAAAATTGTTTTTAAAACTAAACATTTAGACTATTTTAGCACAAATTATGAGCTTATTGCGGATTTTTTATAATTCTTGACAAAATTCGAATATAGTAAAAGTTTTTTTTTGTGCCTGTTGAAAAGTGGGTTCCTCAAGCTCATTACCCCAAGCTCATTAATGGTGTGAAATGGTTTTATTTTCCAGACTGGTACTGCAACTAGATACTGTGCCATAAACCCCAACATGCCTATACTGCGCATGTGGTTCGATGCTGAAACTGAGCTGAGGCAGGATTTCCGCCTCAGCAGAACAGCGATGCAAAGCTTACAAAGGCTTTTGCAAAGGGAGCAGGACCATGGCTGGGGTAATGAGCTTGAGGTACTCATATATACCTACTGGCTGGCACATGGACTCTCTTATCGGGTGGTGTCCAGTGTCTTTAATGTTCCAAAGGCTACAGTTCACCGCATCATCCACAGAGTGGCCCAGAATATATGGGACAATCTGAGGAGAGCAATCTGCTTCCCTTTAACAGTGGACCTGCCTGCAGTTGGTCAGGGATTCGTCAACATTTCAGGAACCCCTGCATTCCACAATGTGGTTGGAGCAATTGATGGCAGCCACATCCGAATAAAACCACCACAGCGTCACAGATTGGACTATCTGAATTATAAAGGATTTTACTCCATTAGCATGCAGGCAATCTGTGACTCAAATGGCAGGTTTCTGGACATTTATGTGGGGTACCCGGGATCTGTCCATGACACGCGCATAATGAAGAACAGCAGTTTTTATACCGCAAGACGGTATCCACCAACAGGCTACATCCTTCTGGGTGATGGTGGGTATCCTTGTTTGGAAACGCCAATTTGCCTCATCACCCCATTCAAGGAGCCAGTGCATGGAAGAGTACAGCAACGCTTTAACTACTTTCAGTCAAGGGGGCGCAGCATAATCGAAAGGGCGTTCGGCATGATGAAGACCAGGTGGAGGTCAACACTTTTCAGAGCTTTGGAGGTGAAGCCCACGTTTGCACCCCAGGTCATTGCTTCATGTGCCTTTTTGCACAATGTGTGTATGGACAATGGTGACACACTGGTTCCAGATGAAGACATCTTAAGTGATAGGCATGACCCCCAACCACCCCGTGAACCCATGGCAAACAACGAAACCTCTGGGAATGACACACGAAACAGACTGGCTGTCCTAGTTTCAGGCAATGTGCAAGCCTGAACATTAGTGTTCATTCCCATGTTTTTTTTTGCAAATCCTTTTGTGTCAAAAACTGTGCTTACCAAAACATTATTGTAAAATGATAAAACTGTTACGGTTGAAAAATATTGTTCTTTCTAAATCTGTATCTGTTTGAAGCTGTTTCTTGCTTTTCACTTCCTGCAGTTGTTGAACATGACAACAGTGTCATATGCATTTATATATTTTATACTTTTGTTCACTTTGGTGTTGGATATGATGTTCTTATCTGTGTAATTTTGTCTGTTTGCAATAAATATTTTTTATACACACTGCATGGTGTTTTGTATATCTGTTTCAGTTATCACTGTTTTGAATGTCACTGATGTTCAGAAACACTTTCTTTGTTACCAAAAATCTGTCTTTATTGCCCAATAAAGTAAACATAACAGGCAAAAAAAATTGATACAAATATATTTTATTACAGAACCAATAAAGTAAGCATAAAAAACACAAAAACTACAGCTTATCCACCATCTTTTCAAAAAGGACCAAGAACCTCTCTGTCTTTACCTCGCTCTCCTCATGGCGCCTCTGCTCTTTTTTGGATTCCTCAGTGAGGAAATCCAGGATGGGGTTATTTTTTTGGGTAAGGGAGTTGAGGGGCTTGCCATGGCAGAGGTAGAGGGTTCTGAACTGCTGGCTGCAGAGGTGCTGGCTGGGGATGAGGGCTCAACAATCTCCTAAATAGTACGTGAGGCAGACCTCCAAATTTAAGAAATTTTATGGGCAGAAAACAACCTGCGCTCGCTGAGAGCAATGCATGTGCCGGCAAACTGAACTAGGGAGCAGATATGCTTTTCGGGAGGGCAGGTCAAACTCTTCGCCTCCAAAGACAACATGTCATGTGAAAATTGTGTTATAATATATTATATAAAATATATATATATATATATATATATATATATATATATATATATATATATATATATATATATATATATATATATATATATATGTGGGATAATGTTTAGCAATAATGTATAACAACCCCGACAGGCTGAACGGGAATCAGCCTGAAGGGGTTGTTATTCGACAACCGCCTCGCTATACATTATCCTGCTTATTACAAAATAAATCAATAATCTGACACAAAATATTGATTTAAAAAGAAGTTTATTGATTTAAAACGATTGTATTGCTTCCGCTAAAGAAAATATTGAAATAACAAGATACTGTTATCAAGAAATAACAGGCCGCATTCTACATTGGAATTCAACCAAGCCATGTAATAAATGTATATATATATATATATATTAGGGCTGCACAATTAATCGAATTTCTAATCGCGATTACGATTATGGATGCCACGATTACGTAATCGTTCAAAGCCGCGATTACAAAAAAAAAATCCACTCTGCGTGCATTTAGAGCATGTTATGAGAGGCAAATCACAACTACTTCAGAAAACCCAGCACAATAGGAAGGAACTACCAGGCAGCGACGTATGTGTACGCTGAAATAAAAAGTCTTTCACCTCAGAAAAACGGACGTTCCTGTCATGTCAGCCGTTATAGGCTACTGTGCTCGTAGCGTACACTCTTCAATTGCACGCGCAAATGCGGCGGCGCGCGCTGTGTATAAAGTGCAAAGGAAACTACGAGCATGCAACGTTGTTACGTTGTAAATTGGTAAGTCACAAAAGTAAAATACCAATAAATCACGTTACTGGTACGCCGTGTGTTAGCTGAGAAGGATTTGCATGCAGGGATGATTTTCATTCTATTCACCAGGAGCAGTTTCCATGTTTCATTAACAGTTCTTGTTAGTATTGTGTATCACCATGGTAACTGTCGTTTTAATATTAACCCACTGATCTATATAATGACATTCTATATAGGCTAGATCAGTGTATTAACCCCAAAATGCCACTTTATTTTCACTTAGTGTTATTTTTTATATTTTAAATGACTTTGGTGGCTCATACCAACATTGTATTAACAAAAGCTAGTTTGGGACTGCTATTTAATAGCTTTAGCATAGGCCTAATGTTTATTTCTTAGTAGTCTTTACTATTAGTCATATTCTTACAATTTATGTGTATGTTAAGTAAAGGGGGACAGTGTGTGTGTTCACAATTTTTAAGTAAACATGTATATGCCTATATATATATTCAATGTAAATTGTGATAATCGTAATTAATAATCGCAATTACAATTTCAAGGGAATAATCGACAATTATGATTTTTGTCATAATCGTGCAGCCCTAATATATATATATATATTAGGGCTGGGTATTGACAAATTTCACGATTCGATTTCGATTCAAAAGTTTGCAATTTGGATAGATTTCGATTCGCCATTGATTATTTTGGATATCAGGTAGAATACATGACAAATTATCTCAATTAAAACATCTCTTAACTAATGCTGTAAACTATGGGAGTCAGTTCTAGCCTAGCCTACTTTAAAGCACACTTATTTTTATAATAATAAAGTTATATGGAATATATTTAAATGGTGGCTGTCATAAAAACTTGCCAGTTATATTCAAACATGCATTAAATATTGATGAACATTAAAGGGCTGAGATTGTTTCATATCAATGGTAACAAAGCACAAATATTATTGTGATTTATTGGATGGGATGCACTACAATGAACAATTCATTCATCAACTGAAAACAGGATGACTAATCGATTGTTGGGATTCAAGAATCGATATTGGTTCGTAAAAATGAGAATCAATTTTTACCCAGCCCTAATATATATAAGAGCATTACAATAAGAACATGTTAACATTCTGCAATTCCAGACCACAAAATGTGCTGCATACATACCATGAGGATTGTAGTGGGATCCTCATAAAAGGATGCCACCACCACAGGAGGGTCGAGTGAGGGCCTGGCACCCAACACCTCATGCATATCTTCATAATATTGCCAGGTTGCAGCAGTCACTTCCCCCCTTTCTGTTCCCGACCCTGTTTTGGGAGTTCTTAGTTCCTGGAAAGACACACAACACACACTATTAAATAATGCCTACAACTAGGGCTTTATTTAAATGGAGTATTGAGTGATTTTATCTTCGTCTTTTCTTGTTTGATTAACAATAATGACTGCAGCATTAATGTTGGCTGGTGTCACTTTAAGAGCTGCACATTTCAAACAAGCTTTCTCAAATGTTTGAGACCGTTTAGGCACTATCTGAATAATCGTTTTACCTTGATTGTCTTATTTTCATAATTGTTGGAAGCCGAAATCGAACTCAAAATACAATAATAACTTATACAGTATGCATTCATTGCCTTGCATTGAGATTGAAGATGTATGTTTATTTTTTTCTTTAACAGAACATCACATACCTTGTATCTTTGCTTAAGATTTTCCCACTTCTTTGATGCCTGTTGGCCAGAAACCCTTCCCTCCAACCCCATTTCTTTCATCAGTGTCCTGTATCATAACCAACAACCCTGTACGTGCATGAACAGGAATTAATTACAAATTATTACAATAATAACCTACAATACCAATACAATAATGTATTGCTACACCATGAACGCATTACTCACTCCCATAGCTGCTTTGCAGCATATTTTGATTTTAAAAACTTAAGTTCGTTTTCATCCCGAAAGTGGATCAGCTGCCGGGTTTCCTCCGGCGTCCCTGTGTGATACAGGACAGTAACGTTATAAGTAGGGTTGGGTATCGTTTGAATTTGAACGATTCCGATTCCAATTCCTTGTTTCGATTCCGGTTCTTAACGATTCTCGATTCCGATTCTTTTAAGAGGTAGGGTCAAAAAAGTTTAGATCAATTTTAATTCTATGAATTTTTTACTTTTTATGAACTTTACTATGAATTTCTCACAGGGCTGTTTTCAACTACAGTACAATATAAATATCAAATCTATTTTAAACAATTTTTTTAGGATATTTTAAATGAGCTAGCTAACCAACGGTCTTTCTGAAGGAAATAGTCTGACCTAAATGGGCTATCAGGTAAAATAGGCTAAATAAGGTTGTTTACACTCATGTGTAAATGTGTTTTCATCATTTATTTATTTATTTATTTTACGTTCGCCGGCATCGCGCGCAGTTTTCAAACGAACGAGCAGAGGACGAGAGAATATGGTTGTAACTTGCAAGATACCGAAGAATAAGAAAACATCATACAAGTACGTTTTTAAAGTTTAACGTCAGGGTTGTTTGCTCTGAATACATTTTATGAGGCACTGTGAGTTAATAGGGGAACGTGAGTAAAATGAATCCGATCGCTCAAACCACTTCAGGAGGTGGCCTGGGCCGCATTCCAGACGAAACTGGACAAGTGTAAATGCATCTGGTTGTTGAAACCACATATGTAAATTGTCCTCCTCCCAAAAATGCAAAAAAAATAAATAAATAAACGTGTGAGAGCGTGTTATAGGCTATGTAATGTAATAGCCAGATGTCACGATACTGGAACACGCGCGCGTCACCGCAGATGAGAAGCTGAGCATCTGTTCATTAAGCCAACGTGCAAACTATCGCAAAGTAAAGTGAAAGTAAGTCGCAGACGCTTAACACATAATCATCATCATTAAAAGTAAAGAAAGAAATGATCTTACCAGGGCTGTTGTCACTCTCTTCTTATTGCGGTCTTTGATTTTGAAATTAGCTGATGATCAATAAAATGCAGCTCATATCTGTTGCTTTCAGTGACGTGCACAATCTGCATATAGCGCGGGAATTGAAGATCGGATTTAAATCCGTTTCGCAAAAACACATTTATGTGACCAGGTGTAAATGGAATCGTTTTGATTAATCAGATAGCTATCCAATCTGAGAAAACGCATGAAGTGACCAGGTGTAAACAGCCCCTAACAGCGGTGTCTTCTTCCGGTCGGCAGACTGGGAATCGAAACTAGGAATCGAAATTTAAACTTTTGAACGATTCCGGGAAAATCGCAAAGCTAGTCCCGGTTCCAATCGATACTCGATACTCGATACCCAAGCCTAGTTATAAGTCTGCCGTCGCTATTCATCATGTTTATGCACAAGGTGTTGTTTCAATCACACTGAATTCATTAAAATCGGTGAATCTGAATGTAGTGTTTAACGTGCATGAACGCTAAACAAGTGATCGGTTTATGTGCGTTTTAGTATTGCTTAAATTCCTGTGTTTTCGTATCAGTCGGGATCCGTTTGCAGCTGAATACATGACCTGCAAAGCTGGCACATACGTGTCAGTGTCAAATAATGTACACATAATTTATGTGTACATTATTTGACACTTAATGAATGGCGACTGTAGAAAGCAAAAACCGAATCCCGGACATTTTGGCCGATCTCGAAATGCAAAGCAGCAATGTATCGTTAGCATAGCCTAGCGTAGCAGACTAGCGATTTTTAAAAACGTTTAAAAACGTTTCAGTTAACAACATGGTTGCAAATACATATGTACATGACTGTGTAGAGCACAAAACAAGACTGTCATAATTTTTCAATCAATCATTTAAGCCGAAAATACTTACATTTATGGGACTCTCTTGGTGGTGTGCCCGCCATTGTTGCCGGTTGCGCAGTGCATTCTGGGTACCCCTTGGCTTCAAGTAAGCTCGCGAAAATTCTTGGTTTTAAGGGGTATCTACCCCTTCCCCTTAGCCCTACCCCTAGATCAAAATGAGAATTGGGATAGCCCTTACTCTCACGTGAACGTGCAAAACTAAGGGGAAGGGGTAAGGAGAAGGGGTAAGACAGAGAATTGGGATTCAGCCTTAAACTCAAACATAACCATGTAAATAGCTATTTAGTATAAATTCACATTACTCTAGCATTGATAACTGCACATATATTTTAATACTCTAATCACTGTTTTAATTGTTTTTAATCAGTTTTTAATCTTCTATGAAATATGCTAATGAACTGACTATATCATGAACTAGATTTCAACCAATCACCAGTTACTGTGTTCTCATCATAAACTCACAAAATGATTAATAAAAGCATTTTACCACAGAATCTGACTGGAGTTCTTATTAACAGTACTGAATGCGCTTTTACATGTAATGGCTGACAAAGAAACGCTAAATGAGGTTAACATGTCCATGTGTAGACTAATCACAGACACGTGTCGTGTGCCTTCTCAGACTGCCCATACTCGTCACTACACACGACTTAATCAATGCTCGTACACATCTACCCGGTCAATCATTCCTCGTCCCGCACTCACATCTCGAGTATATATCTTTTTAGGCCTTCATTACTCCGTTTTGCTCACGTTAAAAGTTACTAGTTTTTCTCTTGAGTTGTTAACACTCTCGTCCGCCATTTTACGTACGACACTCTTAATCACAGTCTAAATTAAACTTTTCTTAACATCTCAGGCACGAACTACGGCTCTATAAAAATACAATACTGTTGGGCTTTACTAGTATAAAGATTATTGTCAGCTTACCTGTAGAAAATACATGGAAAATGCAGGTCAAACAAGGAGCACTTTTCTCTGCACATACACCGCACTTCATCACGTACTGAACGCTACTTCTATTCTATTAGTCAGCTACTGATGCATAGTGTAACTCTTGGGTGCCCCCTGCTGACGAACCTGAGTTTAACTGAAATGAACAGTGCAATCCAGTAAATGGGTCAATGACGTATAAGGATTTTCAACAGGCCAATTTTAAAATACAAAAAATAATAATACCTGTTGCAATTGTTCAAACATTAAGGATGTTGTGTACACCTAAATTCATTTTAAAATTTTAATTTAAGTGATTTTAGTGTTTTTTCATCTAGATTATATTTCATCTAGTATTTTCTGGCCTGCCGGATTATTTTGGAAGTCCGTTGTTTTTTTTTTAATCAGCCTATTTTTATTTTACAATAACGGTTTACAATTAGGCCCCGTGTATCATTCGTTCAATCGTTTTTTGTTTTCAAATTAAAACCAAAAATAAAAAAATGAAAAACGACTTGTTTTTCCATTATTTATTTCCTGAATTGAAATGAAAAAACAAATAACGACTCGTTTTCCGATTTTCTGATTGTGCGCTCAGATCAAAAATAGAAAAAATTAATAACGGGTTTAGACGAATTTTAATGTTGAATTTTAATTTAACACCTAGCAGTAATAATGAAATCATTTTAAACAGATTAAGTACTATTGTGGTAACAGATTACAGCCATTGTAATAAGGGTGTGAATAGCAATTATGCTCTCCGTAAGTCTCATTCGCTTACAGTCCGACTTTTGAACTTTTTTCATTATTATTTATTCGGGTATAACACACTAACGCTAGGTTCACACCGGACGCCGAAGCGACGCGGAACAGAGGCCGCTTCCTTTCGGCGCCCATGTTAACCTATGGTGTCGTTCACACCAGACCGCGCCGTGAAGCGCCAGTTTCGGCGTCTGGTCTATTTTTTGCCCGAGCCGCGAGTGATCCGCGTCCATTCCGGCAGGAAGTCACACCAAGAAACACGAGACAATCCGGTCAATTGTCAAAATATAAGCAATTTTCTAATTAAAATACCGCGAGTGACAAATGCGATCATATTTGTGTATCTAAACAGACTAGAAAGATGAAAACAAACAAAGAAAAAACACAACAAAATAAATCAAATCAAATCAAATCAAGTATATTTGTATAGCGCTTTTCACAATACAGATTGTATCAAAGCAGCTTCACAGTATTAAAATAAAATAATACAACAAAGTTTGTTTCTAGTGGAATTTATTGATTGATAGAATAAAATTAAATATCCCCAAAATATCCCCAACTGAGCAAGCCAAAGGCAACAGTGGCAAGGAACCGAAAAAACTCCATCAAGCGGCCTAATGGTGTCCTAAAACTCCATCAGGTGACCTAATGGAGAAAAAAAAAAAACCTTGGGAGAACCCAGGCTCAGTCGGGGGCCAGTTCTCCTCTGGCATTTATGAACTAGAGGCCGGATTGTAGTTTGAAACTGTGAGATTAACAATATTATATGAATGCCTGGCTGAAAAGATGCGTCTTTAATCTAGTTTTAAACTGGGAGAGCGAGTCCGAGCAACGAACAGTATCAGGAAGGCTATTCCAGAGTTTTGGAGCCAAATGTGAAAATGCTCTCCCTCCTTTGGTGGATCTGGATATCCTAGGTATGACCAAAAGCCTTGAATTTATTGATCTTAAAGAGCGCGATGGATTATAGGGTGATAGAAGATCCGTTAAATAGACTGGAGCTAAGCCGTTTAGGGCTTTATAAGTCAGTAGCAATACCTTGTAATTAATACGGAACTTTATAGGTAACCAATGTAGTGATGATAAAATCGGTGTTATATGATCATATTTTCTTGATGTAGTAAGAACTCTAGCGGCTGCATTTTGGACTAACTGTAGCTTGTTTATTGAGGATGCAGGACAACCGGCTAATAAAGCATTACAGTAATCTAGTCTCGAGGTCATGAATGCATGAACTAACTTTTCTGCATCAGAAACTGATAGCATATTACGTAGCTTAGCAATGTTTCTAAGGTGGAAAAAGGCTGTTTTTGTAACATACGAAATATGATTTTCAAAAGACAGGTTACAATCGAGTATAACACCCAGGTCTTTTACTGTAGAGGATAAAGTAACAGGACATCCTACGATGTCAAAGTTGTATTGTGAGAGGTTCTGTGGGCGGTTTTTTGAACCGATAAGTATTACCTCTGTCTTGTCTGGATTTAATAATAGAAAATTACGCGTCATCCAATCTTTTATATCTTTAACACACTGTGTCAATTTGGACAATTTAGCGTTTTCATCCGGCCGTGATGAAATATATATTTGAGTGTCATCAGCATAACAATGGAAACTAATTCCATGTTTCCTTATAATATTTCCAAGTGGCAGCATATATATTGAGAATAATAGAGGGCCCAACACAGATCCCTGCGGCACTCCATAGTTTACTGGAATTATGATCGATTTTTCTCCATTTAAATAGACAAAATGGTAGCGGTCTGATAAGTATGATCTAAACCAGCTTAATGCTTGTCATTGAACACCAGTATAATTTTGTAGTCGATCTAAGAGTATTGTATGATCTATAGTATCGAACGCAGCACTTAGATCAAGTAAAACTAGTATTGAGAAACAGCCTTGGTCAGAAGCTAAAAGTAAATCATTTGTGATTTTAACGAGCGCAGTTTCAGTGCTATGATGCGGCCTGAATCCTGACTGAAACTTTTCATAGATATCATTTTCTTGCAAGAAAGAGCCCAGTTGAGCGGACACAACTTTTTCTAGTATTTTAGACATAAAAGGTAGATTTGAAATGGGTCTATAATTTGCTAGATTATGCGGGTCTAATTGTGGTTTCTTAATGAGAGGTTTTATCACTGCCAGTTTAAATGTTCTTGGAACATGACCTAAAGATAAAGATGAGTTAATAATATTGAGGAGAGGCTCTTCCACTATAGGTAACACTTCTTTCAGTAGTTTAGTTGGTATAGGATCTAATAAACATGTTGTTGTTTTAGATGAAGTGATAAGTTTATTTAACTCTTTTTGTTCTATAGTTGTAAAGCACTGTAATTGTTCTTGCGGGGGGAAAATTGAGGCTGAATTATAAGGTGCGATTGAGGATTGAACGTTTACAATTGTGGTTCTGATGTTTTCTATTTTCTCAGTGAAGAAGTTCATGAAATCATTACTACTAAACTGTAACGGGATATTTTGTTCGGGTGACGTCTGTTTATTTGTTAGTCTAGCCACGGTGTTAAATAAAAACCTAGGATTGTTTTGGTTGTTTTCTATTAGTTTGCGGAGATGCTCAGCCCTGGCCGCTTTTAGGGCCTTTTTATAACGTGACATACTGTCTTTCCACGCGATTCTAAAGACCTCTAAATTAGTTTGTTTCCATTTACGCTCTAAATTACGGGTTTCTCTCTTTAGAACATGCATAGTATTATTGTACCATGGTGCTTTAATTTTCTCTGTGGCCTTTTTTAATCTAACAGGTGCAACAACATCCAATGTTCTAGAGAGAATGGTGCTCATAGTGCTAGTTAGTTCTTCTAGTTCATCTGTTTGTTTGGGTTCAGGCAGCAGCTGAGACAGATCAGACAAGCAACTCGAGAAATTATCTATGGTGGATGGAAGGATTGTTCTGCCTGGTCGAAAACGCGGCGCCGCATGACATATTACAGCAGTACGTAATATGCAAGTTACCAAGTAATGGTCAGTGACATCATCACTTTGTGGAATGATATCTATATCGGTTGGATCGGTTCCATATGATATAATTAAATCGAGTGTGTGATTAAGACGATGAGTTGGTCCGGTGACGTTTTGTTTGACCCCAAAGGAATTTAATAAATCTATAAACGCAGCCCCTAACGCATCATTTGGATTATCTACGTGTATGTTAAAATCTCCAACAATTAATGCTTTATCTACATTGACCAATAGATCTGAGAGAAAATCTGCAAACTCTTTTAGGAAATCAGCGTAAGGCCCAGGCGGTCTATATACGGTAGCCAAGGCTAGAGATAATATTGATTTTTTTCTAACATCTAAGAGCGTAACATTTAGTACAAGTATTTCAAACGAAATAAACTTATAACCCGTTTTCTGAGTAACATTGAGAATATCTCTATAGACCGCTGCAACACCGCCGCCACGACCAATCAGACGGGGTTCGTGCTTATAGGAGTATCCTGATGGAGTAGACTCATTTAGACCGAAATAATCATTAGGTTTAAGCCAAGTTTCAGTAAGGCAAAGGACATCGAAGCTATTATCCGTGACTATTTCATTTACAATAACTGCCTTAGGTGTGAGTGATCTAATGTTTAGAAGACCTAGCTTTAGAAATTGTTTTTGTTTACTAATAGCAACATTTTCTGGTTTAATAACAATTAGATTTTTTCTAGATCCTGCAGTAGATTTATTATTTGATCTCACTAAACGAGGAATAGACACAGTTTCTATGCAATGTTCTACACTATTTATATCAGTTAATTTGGTGCAGCAGAGACTATGATTTGAACTTTTGGTTACTAGTCAAAAGGTATTTAACATTTTGGAGATGTTATCTGACAGAAGATCCGATCCGAATCTGCTTGGGTGTAAGCCATCGGCACGGTAAAGCCTAGGACGCTCCCAAAACAGATTCCAATTATTTACAAAGAGCAGTTTCTGCTCATTGCACCATGACATTAACCATTCATTTAGCGCGAATAATCTACTAAACTTTTCATGACCTAGTCGGTACGTGGGAAGCGGTCCTGACACAATGATCGTTATATCAGGCGATGTGCTGCGTACCGTATCGATCAGATTCCTGAAGTCTTTCTTCAGAACCTCTGTCTGTCGCAGCCTGATGTCGGCCCCTCCCGCGTGCAGGACCACAGTTCCGACGCGCTCGTTCAGAATCTCGGGAACGTGAGCAGCGATTTCAGAAACACGAGCACCAGGAAAGCAGTGACTATGCACCTTACTTTTATTTAACGTAGCTTGTACGTGTCGAACGATGGAATCACCGATGATCACAG
Organism: Abramis brama; assembly: GCF_963993115.1. Classification (NCBI taxonomy): domain Eukaryota; kingdom Metazoa; phylum Chordata; class Actinopteri; order Cypriniformes; family Leuciscidae; genus Abramis; species Abramis brama. Next base: position 33,777,045 of record NC_139972.1, on the reverse strand, counting down.
CATCGCGTTCTGTTTCGCGAAGAGGGGAGAAGCGGTTTTGTGTGGATATCTCGAAAATCGGGAGGGTCGGAGAGAGTTTTCTTGGTCTAGACCTGACTCGCGTCTTCCGCTGCGGAAATATCCAGGCTTCGTGGTGGCATGTTGGAGCCGGCGTAAACGAGACCATGGCTGATCGCGGCCTCGACGCTCGTGACCGATGCTGAGTAACGCACGGAGTAGACGAGGTCGGAGTCAGCGGGTTAGTAACGTTGATCACTGATTTGTGTGCATCGGCGCGTGATGTTTCAAGAGCTAACCGCCGGTCTATCAGCTCGGCTTTTCTCACTAAAAGGTCGTGGATCTGTTTCTCAACAGCTTCCAGCTCAGACTGCAACGCGTGTAGCTCAAATGTGTCCTCACCTGCACCAAAAGGTAGACTACTTACATCTGATATATTCGCCATTTTAACAGATGGACAGTAAGTTAAGTTAGCAACGACGCTACCAGTGATGCTATCAATATTAATACTAATTTATGACTGAAGTCTTGGATATAATCCGTCTTTTTAGTGGTACAGGTGTAGAGTAGACGCACGATAGGCGAAAAAAATGTTTGTTTGTAAGTGAGTGTGGAGAAGACGCGTTCAGCCGTGATCCACAGGAGTAACCTATAAGAGTATCCGACGTTGGATCACTAATAGGCTTGAGACGCGTCTGCTCAACAGTCCGCGTTGTAACTATGAGGTGAGGAAAAATAGAAAATGTTCGTTGTAAGTGAGTTTAAAGAGAAATCAAGAATTATAAATCAATCGATGGAGCTCCAAAGACAACAACGCGTTCAGACGCGACGCATGCGCAAATAGATTTAATAAATTTGAAGAGAGTATGTATTTCAACGGTATATCTACACTACTACTGTCTACCATATTCTCTCTCTGTCTGCGTTGGTTACAGAAACGTGGTGTATTCATTTTATGAGGTTATTTACTTACCCATGATGTAAAAAATAGCTCTGAATAAACAACAACTGAGCAGAAGCGCTTGTCGACCGCCGCGGAGAATACGCGTCTGGTGTGAACAGCCAGGCGCCGGACCGCGCGTGATTTTCCGTTCCGCGTCGCTTCGGCGTCCGGTATGAACCTAGCGTGATAAATAATATGTATTACCTGATAAAAAATATTTGCACTAAATGCTGCAGAAAACTCTTCCACTACTTAAGAAAAGCCGTAGCCGCGCGCCTACATCTGACAATTTTGGATTCAAACATCCTCTTTGACATCCTCGGTGATACATTTGCCTTCGTCAGTGTCTTTGACGAAGGCAAAAAGCCCTTTGTATAGTCAGTCTTTATCTCCTGTTTATAACAAATAAGTATTCTTAGAGTGCAGACCTTTTTTTTGCATTTTTGTAGTGATATAGGTCTCAGCACCTAATTAGCTGGTAGAGCGCGGTGAGTGTTTTGATTTCCACAAATAATTTTATATAGTTCTGTTTTATTTGTTTCATTGTTCCGTAAAAGCAAGTGGGAATGCAATAATTTATTCATGTATGAATCAAATAAAATAAAAAATTCTCACTCTCTGTGCTATACGTGACAGAGTATAAGAGTTATACTAAAATATGTGGATATATGTTTTATACTGTAAAATATTTATTAATATCTTTCTTAAGATTTTATATTGAGATATTTCCCGAGTACCCATTTGAAAGGAATTGTCTCGGGTTACAAATATAACGCTCAATGGTGTTTTTAGCCCCCAATGGCTCCTTCCAGGTGTAAAGGGTTAAAAAAAAAAAGTGTTCAAAGTTAGGCATAAGAGATTAAAAAAAAGGTAATTGAGTTAGTACAGTTTATTATACTACCATTTATCGCAAAAAATAAACAATGTGGGAAAAATAGACACCCATATATTTTTTTTATGATAATGTGTACTAAATCAGGGGTTCCCAAACTTTTCCATGCCAAGGCCCCCCAAATACCACTAGGTTCTGGCCAAGGCCCCCCGTATTGAATCCATCGACAATACTACGGCACGGCACATGTAGAAATAAATAAATAAAACATCTAGGTGAACATCAGATTATGTGATGGTGTTTGATACCAGCCAATCAGAAAGATGAGATGCACCGATTACAATTTTCAAGGCAGATTACGATTTTTCATTGAGTTTGACCTGCCGATACAGATTTAAGCCGATTCTGATTTCATTTTTTCTAACCACTTTACAGCACACACAAATATTTATTTTCTATATATATATATATAATAAAACACCACTTTTACCCAAACTGGTTAATAAAAACAAGTTTAAATGGATACATTCTCTATAAATATTTTTCTTTTCTTTTCTGACATAGCCTAACGTTACTCCTTGTTAAAACACACTATAGCCTACATGTAAATTATGTGCATTTTTTTGAGTGAAATCATATTTATTTTGTCCATCAAAAGTGTGCTTTCACTTTAACTGAGCGTGAGCAGCGCTACAAAAATAGACTCGGCGTCGAAACCCTCCGCTTCACTGCTGCTCATGCGACGCTCCTGCTTGACGCTCACGCGCTGCTCCAGCTCGCGGTGTGAATGCACTCACTGAACATGCACGCCGAAAAAAATTCGCGCTGCTCACGCGCCGCTCGCGATCTGAAACGGCCGTAATTCACAAGGTTTCCTACATGTGCGTTCTGTGTGCATGTGTGATGTTGATGTTGCGCGATGTTATTCATGCGGTGCCCGAGTGCATTTGAATCGGCATATGTCAGACTGAAAATCACGTGAAAATCGGCCAATTCTTGTCACTAGCCGATCAATCAGATATCAGATAGGCTATGCAACAAATTATTATAATGTTTTTTTCATAACAATACTCATATTAGCAAATATTTATTTTTTAACGTTTTTTTACTTTTTTTTTTTCAACTTGCTGCGGCCCCCCTGGCGCCCCCTGGCGGCCCCCCAGGGGGCCGCGGCCCCCACTTTGAAAACCCCGAGACCAATTTCATTGTTTTGTACTTGTTATTATGGTGGGGCGATACTTATAGAGGTCACTAGATGGCGCTGAGCGCCGGGAGGAACTTAAAACCATTATGAGACAAGCGCTGCAGAATAAATACTGCAGTTGAGCTGAACAGAAGCTAAAGTTTTCGTCTCATTGTTTCTATATACAGGTGGGTTAATGTTCCTCAAAATGGTATGCATGTATCTCAGTATAAGAGATAAGAGTGTTGTAAATCTGTAGTGAGTACGTGCAATGTTTAGAGTTGAGTAGTTTTGCCGTAATGTGTGAAATAGTGATGTTCAGCTATTCACTGCCATACTAAGCTAGCGGACCTGTTGCTATGAGTAACCAAGTAAACAATAGAAACGCGAATGGTCTCGTTTTGATCTGAAAATGCATTTAGTGCTAGCCTAATGTGTGTATAACACATCATGTTAAACTTTTTTCCTGTGTTTAAACAGAGTAGTTGACTTTAAAAGTGAATTAAATATAGTAATTTGTGTAATGTGATGGAACTAATGTTTATTACAAGAACCAAATGAGAACAAGTAAAAAATGTTGTTGTTCAACTGGTCAGTATACAATTCATGTCAAATGAAGCACAATGAAAAGTATGGACATTAATATGTTTTATTTTACTGTGCTTCCGTTATTATTATTCCATTATATATTTGGGTATTTTCTGAAGATATGGTGATATCTTAACACAAAGTACTGTGAAATACATGAGGCTACAAGCATTTTGTTTATTACCTCAAGGAGTCAAACATTACTTTTTTTCCTTTGTGGAAGCAGAATAAATACTGCAGTTGAGCTGAACAGAAGCTAAAGTTTTCGTCTCATTGTTTCTATATACAGGATCTAAAATCACTCTCACCCCCCCTGACACTCACCAGGCCAGGGGGGCAACAATTTTGGGGGCTCGTCCGGGATTAGCGCCTTGTCCTGATGGCAGCTAATCACCAATAAATGAACCTGACGTCAAGTTCCTGGACCAACGTGCTACACCAGCGATTCCTGAGGGGAAGAGATGTCTGCTCTACAAGAACTGCGAAGGGGAATCCAGAGGCAGCTCCATCAGCTGATCAACTCCGCCAAGACAGATGTACTCCACAAGCTGGCAGCCTCCATCAAGGATGAGGTGGAGGAAGATCTACCAGGGGATGATGCAACGGAGGTGGAACTCTATGACTTCATCGTGAACTTTTTAAAAGGTGACGAGTTGGCAAGTCAAGAGGACCAAGGCATGACCCGCTTGCTAGTCTTCAACGATCTCATCACTGAACTGCAACAACCTCCAGCGGCTGCAGAAGAGCAACGTGAGTTACTGGCAGAGACTGAATCATTAGTGGCACCTTCAGTAGTGAATGTTAAGGCAGACAAATTATCAGTTGTAGCCAGCCAGGTAACTGATGTGATAAAGTTGACAGATGTTGCTGCTTTACTGCCTCGAAGAGAATTCAAGATATACAGTGGCCAGATTTCTGACTCCGATTCTGATGTTAGCTATAGCTCACTGTGTAGGCAGATTGATGAAGGGATATCTGAGAATTTCACAGAGGCAGAAGTAATTCGTACTGTTCTAAAGATAATTAAGCCTGGTACTTTCAAAGACATGCTGATGACCAAAGATGGGTTAACTGTAGCTGAGCTTAAGCGTTTCCTCAGAGCACACTTACGAGACAAGAGTAGTGCAGAGTTATTTCAGGAGCTTAGCAATACCAAACAACAGGACCGAGAAAGCCCACAACAGTTCATGTACAGGTTAATGGGGCTTAAACAGAGAATATTGTTTGCCTCTCAGCAAGGTAGCTCAGAGTTTCAATATGACGACAAACTTGTCCATGGGGTATTTCTTCACTCGCTGTATCAGGGGATAAGTGAGAAATATGCACATGTAAGGCGAGACCTTAAACCCCTCCTTACCAATACAAGTATAACTGATGATTTCATCTTAGAGATAATGACAAAGTCAGTTAGTGAAGAGGTTGAGAGACAGGCACGCCTAGGTCAGACACACAAAACCAAAACAGTCACAGTCAATGCCACACAACAACGGGAGAGACAACATGCAGTCCAGCCTCCAGCTGAAGTGCAAGCCAGTGTTCTTCAAACGCAAGCCGAAGTCCAGGCGAACCGCACAGCTATACACAAACTGACAGCACATGTCTCAGCCTTAGCAAAAACTATAGAGAAGGCTCTCACCCCTACAGCCAGTACTCCAGTGCCGTCACAGGCCAACCCGTTAAGTACGGTGCAACCACCCAAGTCTGCCACAAGGGGAAAATGCAAGTCATGTTTAGCTCAAGGGACTGCAAACTGCAACCACTGTTTCAGGTGTGGCCAGGAAGGGCACAGAGCTGTGGGCTGCCTGTCAAAGCCTAAGCCAGCGGGAAATGTGATGGGGTCACTGGGGAGGGACCACCAGTGACCAAACTAGAGCCAGAGTCCCCTGCTTCCGTAACCAGCCATGACTCCATAACTCCCACTCATTGTCTATCACTATCGAAACACAGAGTAAGAAAAGGAAACCATTTAGCAAAACTGATAGGCAGAAAGTGCTTGCTAACCTGTACTCTCAACGGTGTGCAGATTGATGCGCTACTAGATAGTGGAGCTCAGGTTACGATACTGGAAAAGTCCTGGCTAAAGAAACACTTACCTGACATTAAAATCCAGCCACTCACAGACCTACTACCAGATAATCCACTCAGAATCACAGCTGCTAATGGCACAGATGTACCTTTTGAAGGGTGGGCTGAAATATTGGTGGAAATCAAAAGTGTAAGACATGGTGAAGTAGCCATTAATGTACCCATGCTAGTGAGTCAGAGCTGTGTTAGTGGCCTGTTGCTAGGGTTCAATGTGATAGAGGAAATCATTTTAGAGAGTCTGGAAGAGCCAGGAAGTGTCAGTCTAAGTGATTTGCTAGCGAGGCATTAAAGCTCCATCGAGATACAGCTGAAACTATTGTCTCCGTAATTAGTGATACTCCAGCCAAAAAAAGCCTGCAAATGACACCATCAGAGTGGGGAAGAAAGGTCTTACAGTCCCAAGTAGCCAAGGAGGAACAATGCTTTTTGAACCCACCTTAGAAAGTGTCTTACCGGAGGGATTATAACTATTTCCTGCATTAGTTGATGTGCCCGGTGGTGCCTCCAAAGCTGTGAAAATCTCCATCTGCAACTCCACCAAGCATGACATTTTTCTGCCACCAAGGACAGTCTTAGGCTGTATAGAAGAAATCGTTGACAGCAAACCAGTCAATCTGTGCTCCCCGGCTAAGCAGCCAGCAAAGTTGAAAAGTGATACATACACGTGTGTCGCACAGGTTAGCCCAAGCAGCGGTGCCAGCAGCAGAACGAACAGCTCAGTAGAGTCTCACACACAAGAAAAGTGGCACCCCCCGGTCAAATTAGAACATCTTGATCAGCAGCAGCAGGAGATTGTGCACCAGATGCTTTTCGAGGAGTCTGATGTGTTTGTAAAAGAAGAAGGAGGCATCAGTTGTATACCCGACTTACAGCTGAAAATCAATGTGGTAGACAACAACCCAGTTCAAAGGTGCTATAACTCCATACCTAAGCCCTTATACAAGGAGGTAAAAGAGAATGTGCAGAATCTTCTAGACAGAGGTTGGATCCGCAAATCTGTGTCTTCATATTCGTCTCCAGTTGTTTGTGTCCGGAAAAAGGACCAGAGTCTGCGGCTGTGTGTAGACTTCAGAGGCCTGAACCAGAAGACCATCCCAGATCGTCATCCATTGCCCCGAATCCAAGACCTGCTTGACAGTTTGGGGGGAAACACATGGTTCTCCATCCTGGATCAAGGCAGTGCGTACCACCAAGGGTTCGTGAGCGAGGAATCCAGACACCTTACAGCCTTCAGTACACCCTGGGGGTTGTATGAATGGATACGGATACCATTTGGCTTGACGAACGCACCTGCGGCTTTCCAGAGGTGTATTGAGGGTGTGTTGGAAGGTATTCGAGATGAATGCTGTGCTCCATACCTCGACGATGTGCTGTGTTACTCAACGTCTTTTGAGGATCACATACATCACCTCAGACAAGTTCTCAGTCGCATGAGAGAACACGGCATCAAACTAAGATCAACCAAGTGTGAGTTGTTTAAAAGAGAGGTTCGTTACCTCGGCCGATTGGTGTCTGGGGAAGGAGTCAAGATTGATCCACAGGATTTGGCAGCAGTGATGGCACTCAAAGAAAAAGAGCCTCGCACAGTTGGAGATGTCAAGTCCCTGCTGGGGTTTCTGGGGTACTACCGCTCCTTTATCCAAGACTTCTCTCGACTTGCTAAGCCACTGTTTGAACTGCTGCAGAAACCCACGGAAACAGACGTAAGTCACACCAAAAATCGGACAAACAAAAGTAAAGGTGGAGCTCAGAAAGTAGATAAAGGACAACTCCCATCCAGAACCCCGATCATATGGAGAGCACAGCACAGGGATGTAGTAGCCAAGCTAGTTGACATGTTGACGAATCCACCTATCTTAGCTTACCCAAACTTTAACCTCCCATTCATACTGCACACTGATGCGTCCAATGAAGGATTAGGAGTAGGGATGTCCCGATCAGGTTTTTTTGCCCTCGAGTCCGAGTCCGAGTCATTTGATTTTAAGTATCTGCCGATACCGAGTCCCGATCCGATACTTCTATAATGCAAAAAAAAAAAAAGAATAAAGAAGAGCGAAAAAAACAGATCCAGGATGTTCCTTATTTTTTATTTAATTCACCTTATTTTAACATTCAACAACTCTGTTAACAAACAGAGCACTTCTGTGAGGTAGCTTGAACAATCAAGTAGCCTAATAAATAAATTATTCACTTTTGGACTTTAGTGCAACAGTAAATATTAAAAAAAGTCTAATATATAAACAAATAGCACCTCAACTTAAAATATCTGGTAGGCATGTAAACAAATAAAAAATAAAAGTGCCACAGTGTTTGCAAAGCCAGTAATGTGCTTTTAGGAACTGCACTCCTAACTCTTACGCCGGTTTCACACTGCACTGTTAGCAGAGCGTGCAGCGCGTATTTTTTTCGCCGCCCATGTTAACAGATTAAACCAGGCTTTAGAGCATTCACACCGCACGCAGAGGTGGCGCGGCAGTGCGTAGCAGAGCAGAGCAGGAGTGCCGTGATCGTTTCGGCGCCGAGTCTATTTTTGCTGCGCCGCTTTTGCTGAATTAAAGTGACAATACATTGATCATGGCCAAAATACACCGCAGTTTTATCCAAAAAGTTCATTGATGATATCTATTGTGTTTTAAACAGTCAATCAAATGACCAACAGCAATTTAAAAAGAAAACAAATGTCCAAAAACAAACTTGTTGCCATAACAATAAAAACAAAGATGAACCAAAAGTTATATAAATGAAATTATTAATAAAATAAGCTTCTTGACAAGTCTTTTCTCTTAAATGTATTTGAAAACGAAAAAAAGCAATGCCAACTTATTGGCATTATCCATTATAGACACTGTCTGTACACAACCCGCGGTTCAGCCGCGCGTGACAAACGCTGCCAGTATGAAAGCAAAACGGGGGTGTCCTGCTCCTGCTCACCATATGCACTGCTCCTGCGCTGCTTACACTCTAATAACGCGTGCAGTGTGAAACCGCCGTAATCTGTGTCACCGCATAATAGAGGTGTTAAAAAATAATGAGAATATAAATACATATATATCCGAGTCCTGATCGGGAGGTAACGTCCGATTCCGATCGAGTCTGAAAACACGCGATCGGGCCCGATTTCCGATCACGTGATCGGATCGGGACATCCCTAATTAGGAGCAGTGCTATATCAGCGCCAGGACAACAAGTTGCGGGTCATTGGGTATGGTTCCAGAACTCTTACACCTGCCGAGAGAAATTACCACCTCCACTCCGGAAAACTTGAGTTCTTGGCTCACTTGACCATTTGTGACAAGTTTCGTGATTACTTGTATTATGCTCCAACATTCACAGTTTTCACGGATAATAACCCTTTGACATATGTCTTTAGCACTGCCAGACTAAATGCCGTTGGACACAGATGGGTTGGTGAACTGGCCGACTTTCACTTCGATATTAAGTACAGGCCAGGGAAGATGAACACTGACGCAGATACACTGTCAAGGTATCCTTTGAAACTTCAGGATGGCATGAAAGACCACACAGAGACCATGTCACCTGAAGTTGTGTCTGCGGTATGGCAAGGCAGCAAAGCCCTTCAAGAAGGTGACGTACCTTGGGTTGCAGCCTTGCAGCTGGAAGGTGGAAGTGCAGAGGTTGTGCCATCTGCGAGTATTTCCAGTGTTCCATCAGAAAACATCCGGGCAGCACAGCAAGAGGAATCTGCTATCTCAGAAGTTGTTTCCCTAAAACTTCAAAACTGGATTCCCAACAAAATGGACAAAAGAAACATGAGGAAAGAGACCAGGAGACTGCTGTATGAATGGAATAAGTTAGAAGTGGATGACGGGATTCTCTATAGGCGGACTGAACAACACAGGCAGCTCGTCCTCCCTGAGAAGTGGAAACCCATTGTGTTTAAGACCCTGCACAATGACATGGGACATGTTGGTGCAGAGAAAGTATCTCATCTCGCCCGCGAGAGGTTTTATTGGCCAAATATGCAGCAGGATATAGAGGACTATGTAAACAAAAGATGCAGCTGCATTAAACAGAAACGCCCAAATCTTCCACAGAGAGCGCCCATGGGACACATATCCACAAGCAGTCCATTTGAGTTGGTGTGCATCGACTATCTCCACCTGGAGCAAAGTCAAGGCTATGAGTACATCTTGGTCCTCATTGACCACTTCACACGCTTTGCTCAAGCATCAGGAACAAATCAGGAAAAACAGCAGCCGATAAGATTTTTCAAGACTTCATCCCTCGCTATGGTTATCCTGAGAAGCTCCATCATGATCAGGGGAAGGAGTTTGAGAACAGTTTGTTCAACAGGTTACAGCAGCTGGCTGGTATTGGTCATTCACGAACCACACCGTACCACCCACAAGGTAATCCCATGGAGAGACTGAACCGCACGCTTCTGCAGATGATGCGTACCCTGGAAGAGGAAAAAAAGAGTCAGTGGAAAGATCACCTGCCCCATGTCGTGCACGCCTACAACTGCACAAGGCATGAGGCCACCGGCTTTTCCCCATTCTTCCTCTTATATGGTCGACCTCCACGCTTACCTGTTGACTTACTGTTCCCACCAAAGACAGAGCCTGAGTCATCCGATCGACAGACATATGCACAGAAGTGGGCAAAGAGGATGCGTTCCGCATATGAAATTGCTGCAAACAACAGTGAAAAATCGTCAGCCAAAGGAAAGAGTCAGTATGACAGAGCAGTCAGGGGTGTTGTTCTTCAGCCAGGCGACCGAGTGCTGGTAAAAAACCTGTCAGAGAGAGGCGGGCCTGGAAAGTTGCGGGCTTACTGGGAGCAGACAGTACACCGTGTTGTGGAGAGAGTTGATAATGGACCAGTTTATAAGGTGCAACCTGAGAAGGGACCCAAAACCCTAAGTGTGTTACACAGGAACTTACTTTTGCCGGTGAACGAACTGCCACTGGAGGAAACACTTCCTGCACCATGTTCAAAAGGAAAAACTAAGTTAAAAAAACAGAAACAAGCCATTGCAGATACTCATGAAGAAAACACAGACAGCTCTGATGAGGAATACACTTACCAGCAGATTCCATGCTACAGGTTAGTGAGATCCCAACAGGTAGAGCATCATCAAGCAATGCATCATCCTCAGACTGATCAAAGGCTAAGGGCTGAAGCTCGTGAGTTTCACTCTACTGTCACAGAGGGCATAGACACCCAGGATCATGTTCAGAACACATCACACACACAGGACAGAGCTCTTGAGGATTTCAGAGTGGAGGATGAACATCAAGTGGAGGAAGAGCAACAGGACAGGTCGCAAATGGACATGGCAGTGGGGGAGGATGAACACCAATTGGAGGTGGAGGCAGTCAGAAGATCCCAAAGGACAGCCAAGCCAAAGAAACTGTTCACCTATGGTACACTGGGACAGCCATCTTATCAGCAGCAGAATGCAGGGGTAAACTCATTACTGCCAAGCTACCCTCTCCAAAGTAATCTCAATACTGTCCCTCTTACATACTTCACATATCCACACCCTTACTATTACAACTGCTACACCCATGCATACTGACATATCACAGACTCACGTACATCTTAAGACATACAGTCAAATGTCAGGAGACATTAAAAAAAACAGGGGAGAGTGTAAAGGGTTAAAAAAAAAGTGTTCAAAGTTAGGCATAAGAGATAAAAAAAAGGTAATTGAGTTAGTACAGTTTATTATACTACCATTTATCGCAAAAAATAAACAATGTGGGAAAAATAGACACCCATATATTTTTTTTATGATAATGTGTACTAAATAGTTACGAAGAGACCAATTTCATTGTTTTGTACTTGTTACTATGGTGGGGCGATACTTATAGAGGTCACTAGATGGCGCTGAGCGCCGGGAGGAACTTAAAACCATTATGAGACAAGCACTGCAGAATAAATACTGCAGTTGAGCTGAACAGAAGCTAAAGTTTTCGTCTCATTGTTTCTATATACAGGTGGGTTAATGTTCCTCAAAATGGTATGCATGTATCTCAGTATAAGAGATAAGAGTGTTGTAAATCTGTAGTGATTACGTGCAATGTTTAGAGTTGAGTAGTTTTGCCGTAATGTGTGAAATAGTGATGTTCAGCTATTCACCTTATTCCGGAAGTAGCACTGGGTGGCGCCATCCGCGTAATCTCACTTCCTGGTTTAGCTACTTAGCGCTTTGTTTGCCCTGGTCCAATCTGTTATCTGTCTTGATATAAGTAGATATAGACTATAATATTATAGCCAAATGCGTTGGCCTATGGTTGGCCTACAACTGCTGCAACGTACTAAAGTACATTTCACTTGAAGCTTTTGAAACAATGCCACAATCAAATTATTTAATAGCTGTGTCTTTCTAATAGCTATTACTTAGTTATGAAGATATGTTATGAAGCACAAACACTACTACATGTAAAGTTTGAAACATTATTACACCACAGTTTGTTTGCTTAATCACCAGATACATTTGCAGTGTATAGCCAACAGATGAGAAAAAAATAGCCACGAACTGGTGTAGAAAGAAAGTAGAGCCTCAACTAGATGAACAAGAGGGTAACGTTAGCTTAGCTAACTGCTAGCTGCAATTTCTTATGGTTTGATCTCTAACACAAGTAATGGCTGTAAAATAAATCCAGCGACTGAATTCTAGAGGACCATAGCTTTCAAACAAGGTATAGCATGTGTATGTGTCCTGTAGTGAGACCATTACAACATTAGATGTTTGTGGCTAATGTAGGCTAAACACTACACATCGGCCGGGCTGCGATCAGACAGGCAGACGGGTCATATAAACACCTAAAAGTCGTTTAAAAATTACCCCGAGAAACAGTGCATTGCTGTGCTGTTGGTACACACGTACATAGCACATTTGGCACAAATTAGCTTATCTTATGTGACATTTTATCAGTGAGACTTCTCTGCAGTTCTCCTCGAAATTGAATGAGGGTCCGCTAAACCGGAAGTTGGTTTACAACGGAAGTACTGGACAGAAGTAAAAGTGGGCAGGGCGGAATAAGGTGAATACACTGCCATACTAAGCTAGCGGACCTGTTGCTATGAGTAACCAAGTAAACAATAGAAACGCGAATGGTCTCGTTTTGATCTGAAGATGCATTTAGTGCTAATGTGTGTATAACACATCATGTTAAACGTTTTTCCTGTGTTTAAACAGAGTAGTTGACTTTAAAAGTGAATCAAATTTAGTAATTTATGTAATGTGATTGAACTAATGTTTATTACAAGAACCAAATGAGAACAAGTAAAAAATGTTGTTGTTCAACTGGTCAATATACAATTCATGTCAAATGAAGCACAATGAAAAGTATGGACATTAATATGTTTTATTTTACTGTGCTTCCGTTATTATTATTCCATTATATATTTGGGTATTTTCTGAAGATATGGTGATATCTTAACACAAAGTACTGTGAAATACATGAGGCTACAAGCATTTTGTTTATTACCTCAAGGAGTCAAACATTACTTTTTTTCCTTTGTGGAAGCAGAATAAATACTGCAGTTGAGCTGAACAGAAGCTAAAGTTTTCGTCTCATTGTTTCTATATACAGGATCTAAAATCACACTCACCCCCCCTGACACTCACCAGGCCAGGGGGGCAACACAGGCAGCTAACCCTAACCTCAACTTTAAACCTACCCATCCCCTCGCTGCCTGGAAGGCGCTGTTGGAGGCTAAAAACACCAAACACCAAATATAACCATGGTTCCCTGAGAAGGGAAACGAGACACTGTGCCTGGAAGACGCTATCATCGTGCCCGACGTCTGAACCACGTGTCTAAATACGACAATCTCAATGGCCTATGACGTCATTGCAGATGCGACTGTGAGTATAAGATGGCTGTAGTACACGTCATCAACTTTTTTGTGTGAAGGAGACGTGGGTGGGCATACCTGAGGCATGGCAACGAGACACAGTGTATCATTCTCCTTCTCAGGGAACGAAAAGGACACGATCCCTTTCAAATGGGAACTTGCACTGCATCTTGAAGATGATATGTGGAACAAATGCTGAGGGGAGTGACTACCACATCAGCTGTTTTGAAGCACTACCACAATGAGCAGAAACTTAATGACTCAACTGCCGTCAAACAACTCCCCTAACTAAGATGCACTGGATGACTGTAAGTGACAAAAATTCCAATACCCAATATCCATTGGCCAATACCCATTCATGGTTCCGGACTCTTGCAAGGGTGTAGAGTTACATTCAAGCTATTTTAAGGTATGAAGAAATTATTTTCACAGGAAAACAAAACATTTAAATATGCCATTTTGATGATCAAAGATTAGTTCTCTTACGAGAGGTTCTCTCGTACTGCGTAATATCTTACGCTATGGGGAAAAGTCTCTTTTCCGCGAGATACTGAAGCCAAAAAATTATCCTTAATTTTGTATTAATGTAAAACGCGTTGCAGCAGCACGCAGACATAAAAGCAAGACGGCTCGCGTGCCTATTGGCTTCTCTGCGGCAACTGCACCAGCCTATTGAGAGAGGCCCTCATGACGTCAGATCCAATGAGGGCGCTTCACGCCCTCAATGTCACGTCCCGCCGAAACGGGCGTGGCCAGGGCCTATAAATCAGGCTCGACGGGGCTGGATAAACTGATTTTTTATCTCTTCAGCGAAGCTCACGCATCGCTGGATCCGGAGAGAAAGAAGCCGCGCCGTCTGAGAAAGCTCTTCAGCGGGACGAGCCACTGCACCTGAAGCCGCTGGCCGCGCCGCCTTCAGTCGCCGTTCCTGCTGCGCTATCCAGCGTTATATCCTTTTCTCTGCTACTGTGTTTTGTGTGTGTGTGTTCGCCGCTGCGACACACACTCTCATTGCCTAAAAGAGCCGGGCGTCTTTTTTAAGATGCCCTTTTCCTGCCTGGGTTAGGATCACGCAGCTCTCGCGCTCACTGACGGCGGCTGCCCTCGCTGCGAGCTACTGCTTACGGTGACTCTGAGGACTCGCCTGGCATCCTTCTCTGAGACTGCACCTCCGCCCGCCGCGGGACCGCGCTGTAAAAGCGCCGTGCTCAACGAGTCCCGGAACTTCCCCCAACCTGCAAAAGCCCGCCGGTGCGCCCGCCTGCTTCACCCGCTTCGCTAGAGTCTCTTCCTGATGGACAGCGGCCGCCGTCTGCCGCCGCTTCCGTCGTGGATATCGACCAAGAAGCCGCGTCTGTGGGGGATGATACCTGCTCTATCCTGGCGTCGGGCAGTGAGGATTAGGCGAGCTCTGTGGATCTCGCGCCCTCTGCTCGCGAGTCGTCTGCAAAGAGCCAGCAAAACGGGGCTAGTTTTTCTTTACGTTACAAGAAAGCTACCCCGCCCTTGCCATTCACGCATCACTCTCCGGCGAAAGGAGAAAAGAAAGTGTTTTAACCCTCTAGGCGCCACGGTCGAGTTTACTCGACAAGATGCGGCACTGAATAAAACGGCCGATTTTGTCAAATAGGGTGTCAAATTTCGTTCGACCTCCCTTCCACTAGATTGCAGACAAGTCATACTTCATCCCAGACTAAAAAAAAAGTCATGCTTCTATACAAAATCTTCGAGCTAGAGCGCATTGAATCAGTGCAAACAAAAGCGGAGCTAGTGTGCGAGTGAGCCATTTTATCAGAGCAATGTTGTCTACGTGCAGCGAGTATTTGCATTAGATTATTATTATTATTATTATTATTATTTATGTTATATAAATATAAATATTATATTATTTAATGGCATCAATAAAGCTGATGAAGTGTTGGGTCTTCTATTCGCGGTGATTCTGAAAGTGAAAGTAGCCCTACACCAAGCACAAACGGTGAAACCTTTGCCCAATGTCAGTGTAGGTAACAATGTTTCCCGGGGTCGGAGTGTTTATCACGAAGTTAGCAGGTGTGTTAGTGTTGTGGGGAACGAGGCGGGAGATTTTTACTGATTTTTACCGCGCTAGCCAGCTTTGTCTTCTGACGTGTGCCTCTCCGCAATCGCGGCGACAGTAGTGGTGGAGACTTTGTCTAATGACACTGGGTATGTTAGACGAGGTCGAAGTATTCATAGGACAGTTAGGGGGTAACGTGGAGGCAGGGTGGGGAGTCGCAATGACAATGACAGTAGTCCGAGTTGTGCACACTCGGCGCGCGCGAGGCAGATCTGGCCGCGCCCGCGCTGCTCGTGTGTGACACCTGACACGGGGCAGAGGGACTATTATGCATAGTCTATCGCAAGCTGATGGGAATGCCGGCTTTGTGTGTCATATGAATAATATATATGTGCCCCATACATGGAATGAGAGTGCCTACTGTATGTAGTAAATGGAAAATCTCTACAGCAAAAGGCCAACCGCTACATGCATTCGGTTTGTTTCTATCATTTATTAGTAATGATTTACACAGTTTGTTTACTACTTACTATTTACCTGAGCATTCAGTATTGTGCAATATATCATACAGAAGGTGAGGGGCATTTTGGGGGGAACGAAGTGCTGCATTTTATCATTTAAACATGATAACTTTTCATGAAAATTCTATAATCCATGATGGCCGCCACCATATGACGTCATAATATGCAAATTAGATGGGACAATGTAATCCCTACATAAACTTTGGGTCATCCTTAATGTTTCTCTAATTTACAGAAAGTCTCTATCTTTTATCACTTTTAAGATATAGCCTTTTGAAATTAAGATGTCAAAATCGAACGGTTTAGAAAAAACCTCTGGCGCCTAAAGGGTTAATCCCGCCGAGGCCGGACTACCATCCTTTTCTCACACATTTTCTCAGTCCCCTCTGAAGTTCAGGCGACTGGAAATGTCAATATTGCAACATGATGTCAACATGATGTCAACATGATGACGCTCTCTCTTGCTCTCTCTCCCTTTGCTCGTGCCGCGCAAACTGCGCCGTTCACAGGGGATGTCAGAAGCGGACGGTTACTGGGCTAGTTAGTTTCTTTACATTACAAGAAAGCTACCCCGCCCTCGCCTGCGTCGCCGGCGAAAGAGAGTGTTTTTAGTCCCACCGAGGCCGGACAAACCTCTTTTTCTCACACATTTTCTCAGTCCCCTCTGAAGTTCAGGTGACTGGAAATGTCAATATTGCAGTAACGAGCCTGTTATAATACACGCACGCCTGCAAACAAACGCTGACGCAAACATATGCTCTCTTATATGCTCGCGCTAACTGAAAGCTTATGTGTTTCCCCCTGTGGCTCAGTGGTGGAATCTTAGGCTTTTGCGCCAGAGACCCGTGTTCGAATCCCGAGTCGGGCGGCAGGTGAAATTATGTCATCAAAGCTTTTCTCTCTTGTCAGTCCCCTTAAAAGGTGACTGCAGATGTGTATTTTGCAGCCAACGAGCGCGTTGTACAACCCGCTCACCTGCACCCAAACACCGTTTCTAAAAAAAAAGAAAAAAAAAAGAAAAAAAAGACAAGAAACAAGGCCTCAAAGTCTTCCTAGCCCGCCTAGGAAGGTGACCGTGTTCAAGTCCTGCTGCGGCCAGACTTCCATCAAAACTTCTCGCTCGTTCAGTTCCAGGAAATGTGACTGTTCCAGTGTATTTTGCAGTAAACAAGCCAGAACCACAGCCCGCTTGCCTGCACACATACGCGACCCAGATAAATCCCATAAAGGGTGTATTTTCTGGTATTCCGGCCACGGCCGATGGTGTTATGAGTGTAGTAAAAATACCCATAGTCCAGTGCTCATTCCTACACACAAGCACAGCCCGCCACACAGGGCTCGCGCGCATAAAATCGACCCATGTCGATTGTGCATTAAATGTAGTAAATGTGCCCACGACCCAGTGCCCACAAACACTACATTCTGCATGTCTCACGGTTTCTGTAACAATGAAACCAGCACACATTCAATCTGCCCAGGCAGATGGTGTATTCAGTGCAGTAAATGTGCCCGATGTCCCACGCCCACATTCACTCACAGACATGACAAGCCCCACGGGGCTTGCCCCGCCCTCCCCCTCTCGGCTGACCGCCGCAGAGGAGTCGAGCGCGGGCAGGCTGCCCGCTGTGATCATCACGCAGATTCGCCGAGGGGGCTGGTTTATGTCAATAGATCTGAAGGAAGCGTATTTCCAAATACAAATAGCGTCACGTCACAGGCGTTTTTTGAGATTCGCCTTCGAGGGCCAGGCATATCAGTACACAGTCCTGCCGTTCGGCTTGTCCCTGGCACCCCGTACATTTACGATGTGCATGGACGCGGCGCTCGCAGCCCTGAAACTCCGGGGCATGCGAGTGTTGAACTACTTGGACAATTGGCTGATTCTAGCTCAATCACACACATAGAGCACTGGACCATTTTACTCGAACACCTCGAGAATCTGGGTCTCAGAGTCAATTGGGGGAAGAGTTCACTGTCTCCCAGTCAGAAATATGTTTTCTGGGCACAGAGCTGGACTCGCTGTCTATAACAGCACAGCTATTGCCACAGCGCGCACTGAATATTCAGCGCATGACGGAATCCTTCCGCTGCGGCGCTATTGTCCTGCTCAGGAAATTTCAGAGAACGCTGGGTCTCATGGCCTCAGCATCGTCAGTACTTCAGCTGGGTCTGCTTCGCATGCGCCCACTTCAGTTCTGGCTAAAAGCGCGAATACCGCGTCGAGCGTGGACCTCTGGTCTGTTTCGCCTCAAGGTCGACAGAGAATGCGTTTCAGCTCTGAAACCATGGAAAGCGACCGATTGGTACCGATCAGGTGTAAGCCTGGGGACTTCCTCGAGTGTGAAGGTGGTGTCCACGGATGCCTCCACCTCGGGATGGGGAGCGCTGCTCGAGGGCAGACCGTTCTTCGGCCAGTGGTCAGAACGGGAAAAGCTTCTGCATATAAACTGCCTGAAGATGATAGCAGTCGACTATGCGCTGAGGCGCTTTTGTCCCCGGATAAAGGGACACCATGTCTTGGTCCGTTCGGACATGTCGGTGGTGGCCTATATAAATCGCCAGGGAGGTCTCAGGTCCCGAAACCTTTATAGGCTGACGGAGCGCCTCCTGGTTTGGGCTCAGCACAATTTTCGCTTGCTCAGGGCAGCGCACGTGCCAGGTCACCTGAATATTGGACCAGACAGACTGTCCAGGAACAATGTTCCGGCAGGAGAATGGTCTCTACACCCACAAACAGTCCAGCTGCTGTGGGACATGTTCGGCAGAGCGGAGATAGACCTGTTTGCGTCTCAAGAAAACGCTCACTGTCCGGAGTTTTTCTCTAAAAGCAGGAATGCGCTGGCCCACGTCTGGCCTTGCTGTCTGCTCTATGCTTTTCCCCCAGTCACGCTCATGCCTCAGGTGCTAGAGCGAATCAGGGAAAACGGATGCTCAGTGCTGCTTGTGGCTCCGCTCTGGAAAAAACAGTCCTGGTTTCCAGTCCTGATGCAGTTGGCAGACACTGCCCCGTGGCCGATACTGGTGAGGAGGGATCTTTTCTCACAGGCCAAGGGCTCGATCTGGCATCTTCGGCCGGAGCTCTGGTCCCTGCATGCTTGGACCATCAACGGGTATCTACTAGCCTCCCGGAAGGAGTGCTAAACACAATCACGCAGGCTAGGGCCCCGTCTACTAGATGGCTCTATTCCTCAAAATGGTCTGTGTTTTCTGGCTGGTGCACAGCCCGTGGCTTGTCACCCCCGGACTGTGGGGTGGTGGAGGTTTTCTCCTTCCTGCAAGAGCTGTTGGATAAGGGTAGAACCCCATCCACGCTCAAGGTCTATGTGGTGGCCATAGCAGCGTTTACTAAACCAACGCTTGGCCAGTCACTTGGAAGGAATGATTTGGTCATCCGCTTCCTTCGAGGAGCTAGAAGACTGAATCCTCCCAGACCTCCATCAGTTCCCATGTGGGACCTTTCTACGGTCTTAGAGGCCATGAAAGATGCCCCGTTTGAGCCGATACAGTCTATAGACATTAAGCACTTGTCTTCAAGACAGCGTTTCTTCTGGCTCTCGCTTCAGTGAAGCGGGTAGGGGACTTGCACGTACTCTCAGTGAGCGCGTCATGTATGGAATTTGGGCCGAATGACTCGAAAGTCATACTCAAGCCAAGACGTGTATGTTCCTTAGTCCCTCAACACACCGTTAGGGCTCAGGTGATTTCCCTGTCGGCCCTGCCGGTCTCTAATGAGGAGAAGGGCGCAAGCTTCCTCTGCCCGGTCAGGGCATTAAGGGCTTATGTGTCTCGCTCAGCTGTCTTCAGACAGACAAAGCAGCCCTTTGTCTCATTCTACAGATGCTCCAAGGGACTTGCCGTGTCGAAACAGAGTCTATCCAGATGGATAGTTGATGCTATAGTGCTGGCTTACGCCTCTAAGGGCCTGCAGTGCCCATTGGGTGTCAGAGCGCACTCCACGAGAGGCATGGCCCCATCGTGGGCTTGGTCTAGCGGGATTGCATTGCAAGATATCTGTATGGCGGCAGGCTGGGCCTCCCCGTCTACATTTATTAGGTTTTACAACCTAGAGTTCCCGCCTTGCAGGCCAGGCTGTTTTCGGTCTAAAGATCAGTATTGTCTGCCCCGATGTTCTCGGCCCGGACTACTGAAACTGCTTGAGCCATGCTCGCTGTTGAATCTTGTGACCCCTTGGGCTGTGTGTAAGACCCATAATATTTATCAGAACTAGGCCGAGTTTTCACCCTGGCTGTATGTATACTATCTTATAATTGCTCCTTATAGGATGCTGTTTATTACAGGAATGACGCCTTTGTAGCCTCTCTTCCTGGACTCTCTGTGAGTCCCTTTATGATTTTGCACTATATGAGCCCCGGGCACCTGCCCTTGGGACTTTGGTGTTGCCCATAGCGTAAGATATTACGCAGTACGAGAGAACCTCTCATAAGAGAACGTACTCGGTTACTAACGTAACCTCGGTTCTCTCTAGAGAGGGAACGAGTACTGCGTATCTTGCCGTGCCTGCATCACGCTCTGGTTCGCTTCGGCGATGAAAAAACAGTTTATCCAGCCCCGTCGAGCCTGATTTATAGGCCCTGGCCACGCTCGTTTCGGCGGACGTGATGTTGAGATCTGACTCATTGGATCTGACGTCATGAGGGCCTCTCTCGATAGGCTGGTGCAGTTGCCGCAGAGAAGCCAATAGGCACGCGAGCCGGCTTGCCTATGTCTGCGTGCTGCTGCAACGCGTTTTACATTAATACAAAATTAAGGATAATTTTTTGGCTTCAGTATCTCGCGGAAAAGAGACTTTTCCCCATAGCGTAAGATATTACGCAGTACTCGTTCCCTCTCTAGAGAGAACCGAGGTTACGTTAGTAACCGAGTACGTTTTAAGGGATGAAATTGACTACAGGGGGACTTTAATATTTGATATTTATGGATGCTGGCTGCTGGTTGGCTGGACACCAGCATGGGAAGCGGGAATGGGAAAATGGGAATATTTTGCATGCTGGGACCTGGGACCATCACACTACAAGTAATGATTGACTATTATTGGTAACAAGCATAATCAATGAAGATAAGAGGAACAACAAAAACAGAAAAAAAGAGAAGAGACAAGCAGATAGCACAACAACTACAACTGACTCACAGCCACACAGACAATAAATCAGCAAATAAAATCAATAATATCTCACCAGAGAATGCTTAAACAACTCCAAAAAAAACATTATCATGTTTACTTATTATGAACATGTTTTGCTTAATTTATTTCATATGGTACATTTACAAAAGTTGTTGAAGTCTGTTTGAAGTCACCATTATGTTGATTAGTGTTCCTTTAGTTGGGCACTTGGCCATGGACTTTGTTTAAATTAATTATCTTTCAGCAATTGTTAAAAGTGCCTGCTATCACTATTGTCTACAATATTTCATGTACTGACTGTAATGACACACTTTTTACTATGTGAAGTTTTTGGAATCAGTGACTGACAGCTGGAGTTTGACACATGTTTGACACGTGTTTTAAAAAAAGCAACTTTCCATTTTGAACTTGCATTATCAAGTTATTATTAAAGGTAGTGTTGGGAACTTTTATTCCTTCATCGAAGCAAAACCAGGAGATGTTGGGATATCGTTCAAGCAGAAGTTTTTATTGAGGACTTCGCTGAGCGTGGCTGCAGTCATGCAACAATCTAAATCTAATACAGCATGCATTGTATCTTATAGGCATTTTAGGAGGAGGGACTTTTGAAGGTGGAGACAAATTCAAACAAAGCATGCAAATGTAGGGATGAATCTTTCAGTGATTTGATTCTATCAAGTGAAAACCGGTTAGGCAGGTTATCTGGCTTGCTCAAGAGAAAACAAGCCCAATCAGCATAACACTATCATTCAAATTGCATAGACGAATCATTCGTGTGCTAATCCCATCAGTCTGAGTGAAACTGGGACTCCAAGGGCCATTAAAGACAATGAGGAGAAAACAGGAATTGCAACTTTGCTGAGCCAAATCATTATCTTAACCTTAAAAGCTAAATACAATATTCTTTACCGTGATGTTATGTATGGAAGCATATTTGAAATAGATTCTTAAAATTTGTTATTCCACAGTAGGGTAGGCAAAGGTAGGGGCTAGCAATAGCAAGATCCCACCATCCCTTCAGAGCATCTCCAAACCCAAAACACATGAACGTGCACAGCCATAACAGAGTCTAAAAAGCGTCACCATGAGATGGCATTAAATTAACTAATGTCTCAAAGAACATAACATATGATGTTTTATTAACAAAGTTCGGGAAGAGCATGATCAGATAATCTGCCTGTTTAGACACGACCCTAGAGGCCAACCTTAACCTCTCTGTGTGCTTTGTTCCAGTTCTGCCTGATCTGCCCTGGTGGTCTTCAGCCCTGTCTTCAGTCCCATCAGCTCCGCCCTGATCACCTGTCCTGTCAGCTCTGCCCTGGCCACCTGGCCTGTTGGCTCTACCTGCCATGGCTCCTCGACCCACCTCAGTCTCTAGCCCTGTTTCCACTCCACGCATCTGGCCCTCTGTCCCTCTCCCTGTTCCGCCTCTGCTCCAACTCCCTCCTGGACTTGTGGTTGTGTTTGAAGCATATCGAAGCCGCTCCTTTGAGAGGGCATATGATGTGATTACCCATCCAGGATATGATGTGATTACCAAGTTTCCAGGATATCCACCAGAGGGCACTCCTCCCCAGACCATTGTCATTCCACCATGAACTACATTTCCCAGAATCATTTGCCCAGACTTATTATCCCTGATTAGTTTCAGCTGTTTCTCATTTACCCTTGTTAATTCTGTTTATATTGACAAGCATGGTTTAAATCAAGGATGGGCAACTTCGGTCCTGGAGGGCCACTGTCCTACAGAGTTTAGCTCCAACCCTGAAAAAATCACCTGCCTGTAATTTTCTAGTAATCCTGAGGACCTTGATTAGCTTGTTCAGGTGTGTTTGATTAGGGTTGAAGCTAAACTCTGTAGGACAGTGGCCCTCCAGGACCGAAGTTGCCCATCCCTGGTTTAAATCATACTTATCTGACCGTTATCAGTTTGTAGCAGTAAATGAAGCGATGTCTTATCGATCACAAGTTCAGTATGGCGTACCACAAGGCTCAGTACTAGGACCGCTGCTGTTCACTCTGTACATGCTAGGAGATATCATTAGGAAACATGGAATTAGCTTTCACTGTTATGCTGACGATACTCAGCTGTATATTTCTACAAAACCTAACGAAACTTACCAATTCACAAAATTAACGGAATGCATAGCTGATATAAAAAAATTGGATGACTAGTCATTTCCTACTTCTAAATTCTGGAAAAAAAACAGATTCTAATTATTGGACAGAAAACTCCCACACGTAATAACCTAGAATACTGTCTAACACTTGATGGCTGCTCTGTTAAGTTTTCGTCGTCGGTTAGGAACCTGGGTGTGCTCTTTGATACCAATCTTTCATTTGAAAGTCACGTGTCTAGTATCTGTAAAACCGCATTTTTCCATCTTAAAAATATATCTAAATTACGCCATATGCTCTCATTGACAAATGCGGAACAATTCGTTCATGCGTTCATGACCTCAAGGCTAGATTATTGTAATGCTCTACTGGGTGGTTGCCCTGCACGCTTAATAAACAAACTACAGCTAGTTCAAAATGCAGCAGCTCGAGTTCTTACCAGAACCAGGAAGTATGACCATATTAGCCCGGTTCTGTCAGCACTGCATTGGCTGCCTATTAAACCGCATAAATTTTAAAATATTGCTGATTACTTACAAAGCACTAAATGGTTTAGCTCCGCAGTACTTGAGCGAGCTCTTAACGCATTATAGTCCTTCACGTCTATTGCGATCTCAAAATTCCGGCCAGTTAATAATACCTAGAATATCAAAATCGACTGCTGGCGGTAGATCCTTTTCCTATTTAGCACCAAAACTTTGGAACAGTCTTCCTAACATTGTCCGGGAAGCAGACACACTCTGTCAGTTCAAATCTAGATTAAAAACACATCTACTTGACCTAGCATACACATAACACATTATAGACTTCTATAATTCAATGTTAGGCTGCATAGATTAGGTCAGCCGGAACCGGGCACACTTCCCATAAATCCTGATGTACTTGTTACATCATAAGAAGAATGGCGTCTACGCTAATATTAGTCTCTTTGTTTATCCCGAGGTTTACCGCAGTCCACCGGATCCAGATCTGATGAAGGACCTGTGCCTGGACACAACAACAATGCAGTCCTGAAGTGTCAACTAGTCTCTCCCCTGTGAAGGCCTCCTTCCCTTCCCTTTACCTCTGTACAGATAAAACGTTGTTGGGATAATTCCGGTTCACGTGGCTACGCATAAGCGATAACATTTCTGTATTATAAATTTTAAGGCCAGACAAAAAGTTTGTTGAGGGTTGGTTTGTAAAAAAGGACTACACGCCTGCGCACATATATATTCAAATGCGCATACCTATAGACTGAACGCATAATACGCATATGCATGCCATCAGCGTTCTCACAGGTTCACGTTAAATTTTGCGCAGAGAGAACTTAAGGGTTTTCTGTTAGAACAATGTCTTGTTAACGACTAAGTGTCGTGTCTAAGTTAATAACTAATGATTGTTGCGATGGAAGTGAATCAATCAAAACTAACTTTAGCTGGACAATAACTTTATTCTAGAGCTGCTGTAAAGCCAAAACAATCTCTGTTACTTTTATTTCCTATTATCACTGTAAAGCTGCTTTGAAACAATCTATGTTGTTAAAAACGCTATATAAATGAGGAGGACTTGACTTGACTATTACCTATTGACTGAATACAGCTAATCAAAGTTTCAAATCTACATAATTACCAGTTAACACTTTATTTTGATGGTCCACTTTATTGTAGATGCTTGACTAACTATAAGTAACTTTGCAACTACATGTCAACTAGCAGTCATTAGAATATTAGTTAACTGTCTGCTTAATATCTGCTAATACTTTATTTTCATGGTCCCCTAACAGACATTCTACTGACTATAAGTAACTGTGCAATTAACTTACAACTTACCCAAACTCTAACCTAACAGTCTACTAATACTCTAATTAGAGTTAGTTGACATGTACATGTAATACATTTATGCATTTGGCAGACAATTTTAAATTGTACATTTACATTGCATTTCAAGGTACACATTTACATTCTTATCAGTTCTTGCTTGTTGGGAATCAAACCCTTGACCTTGGCGTTGCAAGCGCCAACACTCTACTGTTTGAGCTACAGGAAGGCTGTAGTTGCAAAGTTATTTTTAGTTAGTAGTGTTAGTATGTTTAGTTTTAGTTAGAATGTCTAAAGTGGACCATCTAAATAATGCGTTACCAAATACCATATTGCATATTTTTTCATAGATACTCAATTCTTGTCTATTCAAAAATCTAGAGAACAGTTATAATGCCTATTATGAGGAGCTTCTCCAGGAATGGATTGAGAATCACCATGACAAGACTCATGTGGAACACTGCCTGGAACACCAATGTTGGGTTCCACACTCCGGTTTCCTCCACAGTATGAAGACATGCAGATCATATGAACTGTAGATTCTAAATTGTCTGTAGATTTGAGTGTGAATGTGTTTGTCTGTCAGCCCTGCATTGACAGACAATGATTTTTTGTCTGTATTGCAATGATTTTTGATGCTCAGCTGACTTAATTCTCATTCTAAAAACATAACAAAGG
Organism: Abramis brama; assembly: GCF_963993115.1. Lineage (NCBI taxonomy): Eukaryota > Metazoa > Chordata > Actinopteri > Cypriniformes > Leuciscidae > Abramis > Abramis brama. Next base: position 33,751,290 of record NC_139972.1, on the reverse strand, counting down.
TTGTTTTTTTCCATCTTCGGAACATTGCTTTTCCTATAATGCACCTAAGTTATGGAGCTCATTACCTGCATCTATTAGGAATGCTGCTTCTGTGGATTGTTTTAAGAAACTTCTTAGGGCACATCTTTTTTAGTCAAGCTTTTAATTTACAATTTATTACTTTTTTGAATATTATGCATGCGGCTGGAGGATCCGGTCCATGAGACGCTGAAAAGTGGCCGGTGCCCAAAACAACCGAAAAGGATGCGTAACAAATTGGTGCAATCCAAACGGCGTTCTGAAGGCTATATTTTTCTTTGAAAATAGACGATAAGGGGATCTGCAATACCATTTAGTTAAATCCAGTGTCGAATAAAATCTAACTGCACCAAGCTGATCAAGCAATTCGTCAACCCCTGGCAATGGATATGCGTCAAATTTTGACACAGCATTCACCTTGCGGTAATCCACACAGAATCGCACAGAGCCGTCCATTTTAGGCATGTCTAGCATCACCTCTAATACAGTCTGAACCACCTTTTTTGTGTTCAGGTAAACGATATGGCCGGCTGCAGACCACCACGCCCGGCTTAGTCTCAATATGGTGATGAATGAGATTCATTCAACCAGGCAAGGGTGAGAACACATCTGCAAATTCTGCTTGCAACCTGGTTACATCAGTGAGCTCCGAGGTCGGGAGGTGATCTCCTCCTGGGGCCAGAGCGTGAGATTGGATTTTTGTGCTCACTTCTGTCCCGAGATCTTCCTCCCCACTCACTGCCGTCACTAACATCACTGACTCCGTCTCACTAAATTTTTTTAAGGAGGTTGAGGTGATATATCTGATGTGCCCAGCTCCTGGTCACATCAGAAACTCAGAGACTCAGAACGAGGGTGTGTTCGCTTGTGAAAGCCTTTACTTACTTTCGGAGGGGATTACTAATTCCCACCTTCCTACTGTAGTGGTGTGATAGGGTTGTAGCAAGTGTCCACTCATCACGTCACATCTTTCCATCCTATGGAGCTTGTTGCATTGTCCCGAAATACATAGTTAAATAAAACAGTGTCTTTAGAACCTTGGAAATGCTTTATTTATTTTCCAAACCTTTCTCAAAGCCATTGTGGCAGTGTTCTGAACTCGTAGAATCCAAACTTAATGTAAATTGGTTGAGGTATCACCCAGATGTCCATTTCTGTGTCAGTGGGTGAGATTACATTGGCTGTTATTCCAGATAGAGTTTTCACTATTGTTGTATTACAAATTGTATTACACATAGTGCACACTATGTGTGCACATTTCCCTGGATGAATAAGGAGACGTATAGGACATGTTCCTAACAGTTCCCTGTCCATTGTTGTGGTTTTAAGCCAATTTTTGTATAGAGATTGTATTTCTCTTTGGGTCTATCTTTGTTCTTACTGTGCTCTAGCCAGAACCGGTTTGGTGGCCCTGGGTAGTCCATGGTCATTCACACCTTGGTCTGAGGAATGGAGGGCCGAGGTGAACAATGCAACTGGTGATTAGATTAGCCTGTGATCAAATTAATTAAATGAGTCGTTGATATTGTCTCCTCTGGCAGTCCTGATTACCATAGTCCTTTAGTTGTCTTTGAGAGTCCTATCACATCCTTCTGTCTTCTTAATCACAGTGAGACAAAGGGACTCATGTTGTGAAGTGGGGACCTCCTGGAAGAAACTCCTGCCTGCTGTCATCATGCCTGCTGTTCACTGCAATTAAAAGTATTGCTGCACCTAGATCCCGACTTTATCCTCATTGCCTGCAACCAACACTGCCAACAGTTTTGTCAGTGCTGTTTAACTCTTCCTTATGTTCCACATCTCTTTCATGTGCATCTCTCATGCTTGCTCTTGTGCTCATGCTTGTTTTTTGCTAGAATTGCATATGATGAAATAGATACAAATAATAAATGAACTAGAAAAAAATAAATACTTAGTTTTCATTTTTCATGTATTTATCACAGTACAGATAAACATAAATTACTATTTTACTATCAATACAAGGAACTTGTATTAATATTACATTAGTAATGTGAAGATCACGACAGAAGCAGGAAATTATGTACATTGTGCCAATCTAACATATATATTTATGTCATGACAACTCTCTGAGTGATTGGCATGGTAATGGTAATGGATATGGCAATGTTACTGTATTTGGTCTTGGAGGAATAGATCTGCTACGCTGCTGCAGAACAAGTACAGAGACTTGCTACTGCCAATACATTCACAGACATTGTTGTGAGCATGTAAAACATGCTGCTGCTGGACATGTAACATGAAAATAACCCCCCAACAAAGCAGGAGACAAGACATGAGAAATGTGTAGAGCCCTCCCCCCACACAAACAGCTTTTCCAGATAGTTAAAGGCTATCAAAATAAACCTGCACTGTTGCGCAGCTTTCCCAGCCGCTTTTAGATTTTGAGTTTGGAGTTATGCAACAGCTGAAAGAGACTATTGCTATACATTTGTAAAGCAACTATTCACCCTGCACAGGTTAATGTAAGAAATAGACAAATACAACTATATATACATGTGCTGCTGAGTGAGAAAACAAGCTGCAGCATAGGCAGATATGCATATATCTGAATGAATGAACATATTATCAATAGACATATGTTGCAGGCTGATAAGAGATAAAAACCCAGCAACCACCTAAGCAAATATAATGAAATCATTTAATGTATCATTGACATAACCTTATAATCTTAATGTATAAGGTTTTCATACAATAGACCGCTTGCTATCAGCCTGTGCCATCTAAAGTTTAATGCCAGAACTTACCGTATATACCCGAATATAAGACGAGGTTTTTGTCCTAAAAATAGGCTGAAAAATGGGGGGTCGTCTTATATTCGCGATATAGACAAAATCACGGGGGGAAAGGGAGAAAGAACAACGGAATTAATATGAAATAGTGACTGAAACGCGACCGATTAAGACAAATGATTTCGGCTATACTTGCATGTAAAATTAGAGAAGCAACATAATATCTGTGTTTAACTGAATTAAAACGCTGCTCCTCTCTGCCATGCGAGACGCAGAGCGAGCGAGAGAGAGGTGCGCGCGGGAGACGCAGAGCGAGAGAGAGAGAGTATGGCAAGCCAAAGTATTCATAAACGCCTGGTCAGGCGTCTGATTGCACACTGACACGTCAAAAGCGTGCGTTTTGACAGACAAACGCACGTCCCTGACGCGCGATTTGCCATAAAAGCGCGCGTTCTTAACGTGCGCTTTGTGGTCACTGATAATTCCATGCTGTTTTGCTTGGGTTTAATGATAATACAAGAGACCTAAACCACATAGGGACAAAGGCATGAGTGAAGAAAAACAAGGAAATTTTATTTTTATCTAAATTTTGATAAAACTGCAATTTAAATATATTATTTCTATAAGTTCTACAAAAAATGACAAAATAGATAGGCTGAATAACCTGATCTATGGCATGTTAAATGGTGGTAGTCTAGTCTATGAACAGTAGCTAAACCCCCCTAAGCCCACAGAAATGGTTAGACCCAAGCCTTCAGCAGCCAATGACACTGACCCATTCAAACTGATTTTAACTCGTATTTCACTTGTCCTTTTCGCCTGGTTGGAAACTTCACACATGTTTGTACTGCCTGTTTGGGTTAACTGTTTACACGTCAAAAGCGTGCGTTTTGTCCTAGTCAAAACACACGTTTTCAACGCCCATTTTTGTTATTATAAACGCGCGTCAAAAACGCGCGTTTTCGGTGACCCCAAAGCGCACGCTGCAAACGTGCGTTTTAAATAACAGATCACACGTCGAGGACGCGCGTTTTGATGCAAAAACCGCACGCTTTTGACGTGTCAGTGTGCAATCAGACGCCTGACCAGGCGTTTATGAATACTTTGGCTTGCCATAAGAGAGAGAGGTGCGCGAGCGAGACGCAGAGCGAGAGATAGAGAGAGAGAGGTGCGCGCGCGAGATGCAGAGCAAGAGAGAGAGAGAGAAAGGTGCGCGCACGAGCTGGAAGAGAGAGAATGAATTATCACTGCAATTTTCAAATAAAATTATTTTCTGTTAAAACCAGATTTTTTCCACAAAAATCTCTTTTTGTCCCAAAAATAAGTCTGGAAAATGGGGGGTCGTCTTATATTCAGGGTCGTCTTTAGTCGGGTATATACGGTAATATATAAACAGGATTTAGGGTAACACTTTAAAATACTGTTCCTTCATTAATGAATAACTACACAGGAACAAATGAGTAACGCACTATTAACATTCTAATAACAACTATTAACTAACAAGAAACTCTGATTAACTAATTAGCAAGTAATAGCGCTCAGTCAAATGTGGTAGTTCACTATTAATCATTAACTACTATTTTTCATACCTCACTGAAGACTACTAAGAACTACTATATTCAGGTTGATAATTAATATTAATAATGCAATGTATAATACAAGGTAATGGTAACCCATTAGTAATGAATTGAAGTGTTACTACATCCTTCTAAAGGAACTACTAATTATTTGGATCAGTATTCTAAAGTGAAGATCATGGGGGAACACAAGTAATGACTAAAGTGTTACCAAATCCATCGGAAGGAATTACTATTCAAAATCTTACAAAAATCCCAAAAGCTTACAATGACTTCAGTCAATATTAGGTAGTTATCATGTTTTTCACTTTAGAATACTGATCCAAATTATTATTAGTTCTTTTAAAAGGATGTAGTAACACTTGATTCATTACTAATGGGTTACCGTTACCTTATATTATACATTGCATTATTAATATTAATTATCAACCTGAATAGTTCTTAGTAGTCTTCAGTGTCTTAGAAGTCTTAGTCTTTGAAGGATGTAGTAACACTTGATTCCTTACTAGTGGGTTACCGTTACCTTTTATTATACCTTAAATTATGCATTATTCATGTTAATTATTAACCTGTATATATAGTAGTTCTCTGGTGAGGTCTGAAAAAAAACAGTAGTTACTGATTAGCTTTTGAACTACCACATTCAACTGAGCGCTATTACTTATTTCTTGTTAGTTAATAGTAGTTACTAGAATGTTAGTAGTGCATTACTCATTTGTTCCTGTGTAGTTATTCATTAATGAAGGAACAGTATTCTAAAGTGTTACCGGATTTAGCATTAGAAAAGGTAACATTTGCACACTTCTTACTTTACATAAACAACAAGACACAACACCAAGGAAATGCTGTTCACGAGAACGTCCACATGACTTCAAGCATGAACCATTCAACACTTTAATTAGGAGAGGTTCACATGCCACATACTACTAAATTATACACAGATCAATATCACTACCTGCTGGCGAAGGCTGTGTTAAGACATACATTTTGTAATTTAAAAGTCAAACACAACTGAGAACATGGTGTATGAATCTAGTTCTATAGTACCATATTCCCACTGACACTTTACATATATGTAAAATTTTAATTTCAACTAGAATACCTTTCCAAAGACTCACAACCTCATTATTGTGTCTGTGTTATCAGTACATTTTTAGTTACAAGATTTTTACCCACGTTTTTAATGTTTTTAGTTAAGGAAAACTTCTGGTGTGCTGTTTATGCAAATCAAGCAACCAAACCACAGCAGAGAGGTCTTCAGAGACTTGTTTTATGCTATATAAAAAAAGCATGTATGGTTATTCTTAGGTCTTCTAAACAGAGCACACATAGGCTAGACCTGATTCTCTGCATTCACACATTCTCTGAAGATAAAGTGATGGTAATGTCAGATCGTATCACAGAAGGTATTTCTGGTAATGCAATTTCATGTACATGTATATTGTTAAACTGACTAAATAATTCATATTCACATGATGTATTAAACATTGTGGCTAAATTATACAAAGCTGATAAGCATGAAAACAGTTGGTTACACTTTAAGGTTAAATTTGAAGGTGTCCTTGTTACAATGCAGTGGTGCAGAGTAATATTAATTAACTAAATGTACTTACTGTAGGGTTAGAGTTAGGATTAAGAATAGGTTTAGGGTTAGTTGTGTGTAGCTACTTGCATAATTGCATAATTTATAGTTATTACTATATTAACTACATGTAGCATATGTAACAAGGACACTGTAAAATAAAGTGTTACCAAACAATCTTTTTTTGAGGTAAAAATCATGTGAACTGTGTCTTCTTTCATCCTCAGGCCAATGAATCCATCCTTTGCTTAACGAAAAATGGAAAATGGAACATATTTTTACTTGATGTTGTTTGAAAATATTGGGTACATAAAATACACTTTCTTCAGTTTGGGAATTATTTTATACTGTGCTATTATATTCTTTAATGCCTTTATAATAATTGCAATTTGTCTGGAAAGGACTTTACACCAGCCCATGTACATTCTGATTGTATGTTTGTCCATCAACTCTGTGTTTGGAACAGCTGGCTTTTTCCCAAGGTTACTGACAGACTTGCTGTCTGATACACACTTGGTGTCCCGTGAAGCATGCCTCTTACAGGCTTTTGTCATTTATTCATATGCATCAAATGAAAATACAATATTAATGTTAATGGCATTTGACAGATATGTAGCAATCTGTAATCCTTTACAATACAACAGCATAATGACTCCCAGGATTTTATCTGTTTTAATAGCTATAAGCTGGATTTATCCAATGCTTTGTGTTGGTATTGCTGGTATTTTAAAAGCCAGACTGATTATGTGTGGTAACAAACTGTGGAAGGTTTATTGTCACAGCTGGGAAATTATCAAGCTGTCATGTGCAAACACTATTATTAATAATGTTTTTGGCTTTTTCATAGTGACCACAACTCTTATCATGCCTTTAAGTTTTATATTATATTCCTATGTTAAAATTCTTATCATTTGTACAAAAAGTTCACCAGAGTTCAGGAGAAAAGCATATCAAACTTGTATTCCACACATAGTGATCCTTTTAAATTTCTCTATTGCTATTTTTTGTGAGGTCACTCTGAGTCGGGTCACGACTTTGGATCTCCCTCTAAGCCTGTCAATTATTCTTTCACTGCAGTTTCTTATTGTACCACCCATCCTGAACCCTCTTGTTTATGGTTTAAATTTTCCTGAAATTCGCAAAAAAATTATATGTATTATAAAAGCATCCAAATAGATGTGTTTTTGATGTACACTGTAAAATCTAATTAGTTGGACTTACTTAAAAAAAGCATGCAAACCGATTGCCTTAAAAAAACAAGTAAAGTGAAATAGGAATAGAATGTGGTACTGACAAATGCTTAGCTAGTATAGTTCACTTACACAAGAGTTCTAGTAACTAAAAAAGAACTGTAGAGAGTACTTGATAATTTACTTTAAATAAAATATAATTGTTACCATTGTTGTGTTTTGCAGGCTGAATAGTGAAGTTTGTGTGACTCAAGTATGATCAATTGCAAGATTGTCACAAATATAGAGGGATTATATCAACACAATTAAAAGTTTCACAAGGTGTGTAGGACATAAGTGTTAGCAACAAAATTATAAAAAATCATTAATTGACATGAAATATATTATACATCATTCATTCATTCATATACATACATACATACATACATACATACATATATATATATATATATACTTCTCTTCCTTTGAAACCGAATAAATGATTTCTTGTTGCAATTGCTGCATCAATGGGAAGTGAATTACAATAGTATAAATGAAGTTCCAAGTGCCCAAAGGGATCACTAATCGCCATAATGGTGACTAAGAACATTTTAGGAAAATCAACATCAATTTATCAATTTAAGTCAGCTTATGTGATGTTCTCTCAAATGTATCAGTTGTATTAAAATTTCAACATTCAAGATAACTTTGGGAAATGAGTGAATGCAAACAGAGTCCATTAAGTGAAAAGTCCATTAATATTTTCCCCGCCTCAAAAACCACACTCAAACTAATCAATTAATCTGAACTTGGGTTCCCTTTCATTCGGTCACTCCTACGTCACGTCGGTAGGAGTTACCAACGAATTGGGATCACGCTAGGGAGACCAATTGCCTTCGAGTGAAACTAAAATGAGCCAATGAACATTGGCATGCAAGATTTGCATTCAGCGCCCCGCCTGCCAGTGCGGGTATAAAAGTGGAAGTGTGAGTGTAGCATGTCTGGAACGGACTCTCTAACACCAAAAGACCACACGACCACTCAACAATGAGATCCAATGTTTTTTTCTTTAATCTGTAAACAAATAGAGATCATCAGTGGATCAACGGGGCTTCAGCTTCTCTCTCTCTCGTATACACACATAATATTCATGGAGAGAAGCAACATTACGTGTGCTCATGAGCCTCGCGCACAGGTAGACTAAGGCTATTACCAAACTTAAACAAAAATAAATAAATAAAACACATGTAAATAAAATAATAAATCTGATTACCATACATTTATAATCTTCCTTGTGATACATCACATTAATACTCTTATTAATACATAGTATAGTACATTAATTGTATACTAGATTGCAAAACCATATGCATTAATTCAGATATTTGTATGTATTAATTCAGATATTTATATGTTATAACATGCTATGATGAAACAAATAATCAATTATAATACCATTTGTACAATCCAAAGAAAACACTCAAAGCACATTTAACAGCATACCATGTGCAGGCCGCACCACGTGCGTCACGCACGAATCTATGAATCTGATTCGTTCCCCTTTATAACACTCTTAATACAGTACATATTTATTAACAGTCAACCAGATCTCTTTTCTTTCACTAAACAGAACTAATTAAAGAACATACCTGTAAACAAATAGAGATCATCAGTGGATCAACGGGGCTTCAGCTTCCCTCTCTCTCGTGTACACACTAAGCATAAAATACTAATCAGTTAGCATCATGATGAATTTCATAAAATCGTATTGCTACACACTTCATCACGACCAACATGCTCAAATGATGAAACACACTCCAATTACACTTATTGAGCGACAATTATGCCTTTAGACAATAAACATCATCATACCATAATATTCATGAAGAGAAGCAACATTACGTGTGCTCATGAGCCTCGCGCACAGGTAGACTGAGGCTATTACGGATCGCATGAGGGGAAACCCCAGTAGTGTTCCATCGATGACGCTCCCTCCCCAAACAAAACACCCAAAGAAAAGTTCTGCTATTTTAACACTATGTTCTCTTGCTCATGAACAATAATCTGAACAAAATTTTGTGAGGTTCATTAAGAAAAAACTTAGTATAAACAAATTAAAGAAAATAATACAATGTAAAAAAACAAAACAAATCAAAGAATAATTCACACCAGTTACATTCTCCACCCTGAACTTCACAAATTTTGACTTATACAGGGATTGTATACACTGGAGCTATTAGACCAACTGTTATCCAGAACATGGTGCAACAAAATGTTTCCCACTCACAGGGAAGGTGCGTACAGCAGGTTGATCAGGCCCACTGCAATCACCCGCAAAAGGTGCCTTAAACACCATTCATCTCAAATGAAACTTCATCTTGGATCTGGAACAACAAATGTGCTTAAAACGCACTGACTCACGGAGAATTAACCTTACAACGAAAAAAAAATAATAATATTGTAATACAATGCAATATTCTAATACAATAAATTCTCATTTCAATAAAGATCTTACAACCCCACCAACTGGATTCAGTGTTCTGATAGATTGAGTCATGTTCTCTATCAATCTGTTGACAGGTTTCACCATTCTACCCACTCTGGTTCGAACTCTCATTTCTCCTTGACCAGGGGGTGGCTCAACAACTCCAGCAGGTGAAACACAACGGTCATCATGGCCTTCATCTGGAATGACTACATTGCTAAACTCTTTGGTACAATCATCTTTTGACGCCAACTGCTCCTGACCCAATGACTCAGGGACTACATCCAGTGACGCAGCACTATCAGACCTGCAGGACAACCTTTGCTGAGGATCCTCAGAAATTGTGGTTCTTTCCACCCAACTAGCAACTCGATCAGACACAGAACACATCTCAGATGCAGAACCAACGTCATCCAAGGATGCACTCCTGCTTCCAAGGACAGATTCACCACCATCCCCAGGTGATTCAGGACCTCCCAACTCGAGCGGCAAGAAGTTAGCTTGCAATAGCAAATTACGATGAACAGTTTTCTCTTGGCCCGTTTTGGTGTTACGAATGCGAAAAATATGGCACTGGGGGTTCAACGCAACTACCCTATAGGGCGTGGACTCCCACTGGTCTGCTAATTTTCTCTTCCCACGTTCACCTTTGTTGGCCAGGAGAACTTGATCGCCCATGTCAATGCTACAGCCCTTCATCTTCCTGTTGTAAAACTCGGTCTGGCGTTGCTGACTTGCATCAATGTTCCTCTGAGCGACAGTCAGAGCCTCTTTCAGGTCATCTCTCAACCTTTTCACATACTTGTCGTAATCAACAATGTCACAATCTCTCTCAACATTACCAAACATCACATCCACGGGTAGCTTCGGGATTCTACCAAACATTAGGTAGAATGGAGCGTAACCCGTGGACTCGTGCGCTGTACAATTGTACGCAAAAGTCAGTGTCTGAAGCAGCTGTGACCACTTTTCCTTAGACCTTGGCGGCAGTGCTCTGACCATGTTGCCCAAGGTTCTATTGAACCGTTCAACATGGCCATTACCCATGGGATGATAAGCAGTTGTTCTGGACTTTTTTACCCCGGCAACCTGCAGCAACTCTCGGATCAGTTGGCTCTCAAAATTAGCCCCTTGATCCGAGTGGATCCTGTCAGGGAAGCCGTACACACAGAAATATCGGTCCCACAGCTGTCGGGCTACCTGCTTTGCTGACTGGTCACGACACGGAAAGGCATGTGCCATACGGGAAAAATGATCAGTTACGACTAACACATCCACATTACGGCCTTTGGAGCTTTCTGCAGTCCAAAAATCTATACATACTAGCTCCATTGGGCTTGACGTTTTAACGCTCTTCGAGCGTTTTACTGACAACACAGCGCTTGCAACACTTAACGTACCTACGAATGTCGCGTTCCAATCCGACCCAGAAGAACCTTTTCCTTGCCAGATGCATAGTTCTACCTTGGCCCTGGTGCCCTGCTTCATCATGGACGCCTGTCATCACCTGCGTGATCAAAGAAGATGGAACAACGAACTGTAACCGTTTCTTTCCCGCAAGGTTATCTTTGCTTATGCGATACAGTACACCATCAAGTATCTTCAACTTGTCCCATTGCTTTAAGACTCTGGGCACCTTATACGTCTCACCAGCACGCTCACGACGTGAGGCTCTCTTGCCCCTATTGAAGTAAAACAGGACCCTGGACAGACAAGGATCGCACTGTTGCCTATCTCGGAGTTCATCTAAGGAGAAGACAGGTAACGGGCACTGCCCAGGAGGCAACAAATTCTGGGTGTCTTGGGCAATCCAGGAGACTGCTCTCGATTCAACTCCCGCTTCCCAGTCACTGTGACCTTCTAACACTGCAGACACCTCGGCACTGGAAAGCGGACCACGGGTTGGCGTTACATAAGGAGGACATTCAGCACTCTGGATACCAGCACTAAGCCTGAATGCATCCTGCACTGTGTCTTTCTCACACTGTTCTGCTTCCTCAAGCAATGCAGTGTAAGGCTCATTCAACAGCATCTGACTAACCCGGTTATGGACAAAGGGTTGACGACTTAAAGCATCGGCCACTATGTTCTTACTGCCTGGAATTTACTTGATGCTGAAACGATAAGGCGCCAACTCGGAAACCCATCTCTGCTCACATGCGTCAAGTTTAGGCTTTGTAAGGATGTAAGTTAAAGGATTGTTGTCCGTCCAAACAACAAATTCATGGCCTTTCAGCCAATGGCTGAATTTGTTGCAAACGGACCATTTCAAAGCCAAAAACTCTAAGCGGTGAGCAGGATACTTTGCCTGAGCGCGCGAAAGGGCTTTGCTAGCGAAAGCAATCGGCCGAGCTCTAGTCTCACCCTCTGCGATCTGCGATAACACAGCGCCCACCCAATCCATGGACGCGTCAGTGGACAAAATAAATGGGCGACTAAAATCAGGATGTGTCAGAACCACGGAATTTATCAGAGCGGCTTTTAGCTGCTGGAAGGCCCTACTGTGCTCCTCTTTCCAGTCACTAGAACTCAACTTCCTGAACACAGCAGCACCCTTCTCAGGAAGCTTCTTGCCCCTCGGCGCGGCTGTCAAAGAAAACAGGGGTTTCGCGATGGTAGAGCAATTTTGGATGAACCTCTGGTAATACAACACCATTCCAAGGAATGATTTAATCTTCCTTTGGGATGGTGTTACCCCATCCTCCATCATCAAATCAGCCTCCGTCACTGCTCCTATAGCACTAACCTTGTCTGGGTGGGTCACTACTCCTGAACCGTCAATAATGTGCCCCAAGAATCGCACACACCGCCGGAGGAAATGGCATTTTTTAGGGGCTAGCTTTAACCCGTGCTCTCTGAGCCTACCGAACACCATACCGAGTGTCTTGATTGCCTCGCCCTCATCTGGCGCGTATACAAGTAGGTCATTCAGATAGCAGAGTAGTGTCAAGAAATTTTGATCGCCAAAGATATTTGTCATCAGGCGCATGAAGCTAGCGGGGCTATTGCACAACCCTTGCGGTAAGCGATTAAACTCGTAAAGACCCATCGGTGTTGTGAAGGCTGTAAGATTTTTGTCTTCCTCCGCCATTGCGATATTATAAAAACCGGAAGTGAGATCCATCGCGCTAAAGATCACGTTTCCACCCAAGGCCGCCAAGCAGTCTGCTTGGTGTGGTAAGGGGTGAGCGTCCTTGATGGTCCGGGCATTAAGCCAGCGGTAATCGACACAAACACGAAGATCACCGCTTTTCTTCAATACCAGGACCAGCGGAGACGCCCACTCACTACATGACTTCCGGATAATCTCTTGCTCTTCCATCTCAGAGAGCACTTTTCTCAGTTCCTGATACTGAGCCGGAGGAACGCGCCGGTATGGAAGTCTGAACGGGCGGTTATCTGATAGGTGAATCCTATGGACAAACTCTTTGGCCTTACCACAATCTAGCTTGTGTTTAGAAAACACATCTTGATGTCCCTGAATTTACAGGCCGGGAGTCTGCCCCACACAAGGTGTTCGTGCTGAGGCAAAAGTGTAACGGCCTGAGTGAGCTTAACAGTACCGACAACGTTTGGGATACTACCACCCTCCCATCTGTTATGCCCAGACAGCATACTCAAAAAACGCTGAATCTCTGGTTCCCCTGTAGAATTTGGCTGATTCATGACACGCCAATAACTTTGAGATCGCTTAAGTTGACTGAGAACGTACTTGATCACATTAGTACCAATAATGAACTGGTCTTTTTGCCCTGGTACGACCAAGGTAGGCACAATAACCGAATGACCATACACATGCAACTTTAGCTGATGGATGCACTTGGGCTTGACCCGAACACCACCACAACCGACAAGCAAAACATCAGTGGGAGGCTGAACAGGCTCAAGGGTTCCGCATGCATCCAACAACCTGCGCTCAGTTTCCTCATTAATAGTGCATGCCATAGAACCAGTGTCTAACAGGCCTTGGCAAGTGACTGTATCATTCACCAACACATCGGTATAAAACAAACTGTCAGCTTTTTCCAGCTTTGCAATGTCTTGGAACAAAATTATACTGTCACATGACTCAACCTGATAATGGCTGCTATAGATGACCATTGGGTCATCTTCACTGATGAGAGGCTGACCTTCAACACTCACATTGCCCCCTCCCCAATGTGAGTGATCTAGTTTCCCTGATCGTCACCAGTCTGGGCCACAGCTCGGCCAGCAACCTTGCGACACTCCCTACGTTGATGCCCAATCTCTAGGCAAGCAAGACATCTTTTTTCTCTCATACAGTGGGAGCGAGTCGAGTGAGATCTGTCTCCACAGACTTCACATGAAAGGGATCGATACCACTGTGATGTTCGGGGACGTGGTTCTGAAGCAGGTAGGGTCGTGCGCTCCAGCACCCTTTCTAACATTTTCAGCACACGCTCTAAACTACCCAATTCTGCGGCTTCACTTGTTTTAGGGTGTGGGACTGCAGTACACGATGCAGAGGTTACACCCATACTTTCGCTTCCTACTGCTATTTGAGTGCTGACAGGTTTTTCAGCAACAACAGCCTGATTCACAGCAACTTTAGGTGCAGACGGAACCAGCCTCCGAGATTTAAAGTCTCTCTCATGCTCGTCGATAGCCTCTTGGACCTCCTCAGTTGACCATTTGCTTATGGGCTTGCACCTAAAAACACTGGAAAGGTCAGGATTGGGACAGTTCCTGATAAACATCATTGCAATCTCTGAGCTCATATTTTCCATCTTTCCACCACATCTTTGCAGGTGAGCATCTGCTAGCTCGGCTGACCCAATAATCAACAGGGTGCTCGTTAGGCTTCGGCTGTGTCGCATAAAAATCGGCTAACGGCTGGCAAGAGCCAGGGCTTTCGCTAAAATAATGCCGTAGTACCTCACAGACAACCTCAGGACAGAGTACTGCGGCCGGGCTGCTTTTCAGCTTGACCTTAACAATGCTCTTTGCCCGGCCGCAGAGATGATTCAATATCTCTTCCACACTGTCGGCTTTGTCGCAACCCTTTTTGGACAAATATACCTCCATCTGCTCAATCCACTCCAGGATGGTGAACTTATCACTACCATCCCCTCTGAACACTTGTGGTTCCTTAATGTCAGCTTTGACTATGAGATTTAATTTGGACAAATCAAGATTCGGGGACAGAGGCATTGTCCTAGAGGGCTGCTGCTCAGACGACGGAGCGGAACCAGGTAATGCTGAAGTCTGGTTTGTTAGCAACCGTGTGACAATGGAGTCACCTATCTGGCTTCCAAGCTCACCAATAAGGTCACGTAGTTGCTGCGTAACATTGTCACAACCAGTATTGGCAGGAGTGGAAGACTCTGGTTTACACGGCTTGTTATTGTGAAGCGCAGTTGGAACAGTCACAGAATCATAGGCCAACACACGTGGTTTACCGACTTTAGGAACGCCTACCCCAAAAAATCCTCGACCCCTGCCAATATGTGGTGTTACCAGGTCTTCATTCCATCCCCCTTCGGCCATTTTAGAAATGGAAAATGACAACAATGAAGATCATAAACAAAAATCAACTTTACAGTTATTGTACGTTTTTCCAAGCGAAGAAGAAAACAAGGAAAAAATAAAAATAAAAATTTAAACACAACAGTCCAATGAGCGCGTGCGTGGTGTGTGAAGCGAGAGTTCAGTACTATCAATGTCCAGACACTACCACCAAAACGTCAACGATGAAGATTCTTTGGTCGCCGATTTCAGAAGCGTTGTGATCCCGCGTTGTCGAACCCCAGCGATCAGCTGCAGCAGATCTGGTGCATCCGGGTCACGGCACCAAATTATGTAGCATGTCTGGAACGGACTCTCTAACACCAAAAGACCACACGACCACTCAACAATGAGATCCAATGTTTTTTTCTTTAATCTGTAAACAAATAGAGATCATCAGTGGATCAACGGGGCTTCAGCTTCTCTCTCTCTCGTGTACACACATAATATTCATGGAGAGAAGCAACATTACGTGTGCTCATGAGCCTCGCGCACAGGTAGACTGAGGCTATTACGGATCGCACGAGGGGAAACCCCAGTAGTGTTCCACCGATGACGCTCCCTCCCCAAACAAAACACCCAAAGAAAAGTTCTGCTATTTTAACACTATGTTCTCTTGCTCATGAACAATAATCTGAACAAAATTTTGTGAGGTTCATTAAGAAAAAACTTAGTATAAACAAATTAAAGAAAATAATACAATGTAAAAAAAAACAAATCAAAGAATAATTCACACCAGTTACACGAGCATACACAAATCGCTTTCTGCTACGGAGCCGACCAGTTGTGTCCTCTGAGTGAATGAGCGTTTGGATAGTGTTTTCCTCAAGCTCAACGAGTCTGCTGTTTCAAGACCTCTCTGTGTTGGTGTTACGGTGCTTCACACTAAGAGAGCGTTTCTGAAAGAGCAACACGAGTGAAGATCGCGTCTTTTTCAGGATGACGTTTCACCCGTGTGTTTCTGGATGTGGTCAATATCTGCCACCGGTTGATGGTCACGTGCCTCTCGTGTTTGGCCCTCGCGCACGCTGAGGCAGTGCTCGTGAATGAGATTTCCCTTTGGAGATTCCCCGATCTAGTTCTTCTTCTGGTTCAGTTCAGAAGAAGGCTACTTCGGCTAATCCCATTGGTGGTCTTAGGTTTTCAGTGATGAATGACCCGCCGGATAAAAGACCCCCACGGGCCCCCCACTCCTCTGCATCGCTGCCATCAGAGTCTTCGCAAGGGACAGCCGGGCCATCTCGTGTGGCTCCGGTTGTTTCCTTCGGATCAGATGTCGATCGCTGCATCAGAGGAAGAGCGGTCATCTTCTGGGGATGACGACTCGGCTGCGTTGCCCCCTTCGGGTGTGGTAGCGTTGTCCGAGCCGGACCCAGAAATGGCCGCTATGCTTGCCTGGGTGGCCGCGAGTGTCGGGCTCGTGTGGAAACCTCCACCGTGTCCCAAACCCTTGCGGCTCAATGATTGGTATCTCGGGGCGGGCCGTGCTGGTTCTCACGAGGTGACGAGATCGTGGACGGCCCCTCTGGCGGCCCGACACAGGTCAATTCCCTCCTCCTCCCTCACCACTCTTGATTGCGGGGCAGTGAAGGGATACGAGGGCATCCCCCCAGTGGAACGGTCGGTGGCGATGCAATTGTGTCCCAAGACCACGTCCACCTGGCGGGGTAACCCCACGCTCCCCACCTACGCATGTAGGTTGTCTTCCTGTCTGACTGGAAAGGCTTACAGTGCGTGTGGAGAAGCTGCTTCTGCCCTGCATGCCATGGCGCTTCTCCAGGTCCACCAGTCCAAAGCGCTCAGTGACATGCAGGAGGGTGGTACCGACCCAGGGGTGCTGCAAGAGCTGCGTACGGCGACGGACCTCGCCCTCCGGGCGACGAAAGTCACTGCACGTTCCCTGGGCCGGGCGATGTCCACACTCGTGGTCCAGGAGCGACACCTGTGGCTCACCCTGGCCGATATGAGGGAGTCGGACAAGAGTAAGTTCCTGAACTCCCCCATTTCCCAGGGTGGCCTCTTCGGCGACACGGTGGAGAGCTACGCCCAACAGTTCACCGCTGCCCAGAAGCAGTCTGAGGTCATTAACCCCCTGAGGTCGGCGGTATCGCCGGCGATACCAGCTCGCTTTTTTTTTTAGCAGTGTAAAAGAAACTCAAAAATACTCGGTTGACTTTGATTTTCCATTGGAGTTTCATACATCAATCGATTCTGTTAAATGTGTATTATTTTTGTGTATACTCACAATAAAAACAAAGTGTTGTGCTTTTTGCCAAATAAAGAAAAATAAACACGAAGCGAGTTCTGCCTCCTCTCTGTCAGTGTAGTCCATTCTGAAACGCGTCCGAAAATGAACCATAACTCAGCGAATACTCAGTCAAACAGGCATTCAGACATACAGGCATGAAGCTTGAATTCTCTTCTTTTAAACGAAATAATTTTTATAAAAAACAAATATTCACAGTTTATGTAATATGTATGCAAAGAGAGAGATGTCAGTCGTTCTCATCTCAGCTAATTAAGTTTTAATGTGCTCCGCCCACGGAGAGCACGCGCTATTCAAACGCAAATGTGAGCCGATCCAAACAAACCTGTAAAACGCCCATCAGCTGGATAACACACACCGCGAGTTCACTTTCAGACTTATGTACTTTACGATGCTGTGAGGAATAATACTATCTTGATAATAATCCTGCAAAAATTTACCTCAGAAGTTCTGGAAGTATCATTTCGAGGAGCAAACGGATCCCGCTGTGGAATTAGGTCAGTTCTGTTTGCTTTGTTCTAATCGGAATGAATGAACGCAAAGATGCGTGCTGTTGTGGAGCTACTACAGCTGGCAAAAATACTGTTTTAATATGAATCGCGAATACTAATTACACTGGAAATATTGTTACAATTTTAAATGTTGTTGTAATTGTATAACCTTAAAAAAAAAAAAAAAAAAAAAAATATATATATATATATATATATATATATATATATATATATATATATATATATATATAAGGATAGATGTAAACAAAATCTTAAAAGGTCATTATAAGCCTTATCTTTAAATAATTTTATTATGCTTTATTAGTGACACATTTGGGAAGAGAATATATTCCAAATCTGAAAATACAGTATGAGAACAATTAACTGCACAATTACTAGAAATGTTTACCTTGGATATTGTACAATTTGCAAGCAAAATTTGTGGAAAAAACAACAAACCAGTTATATATTGTCCTTGCATTCTTGTGGCTCAGTCACACACCTGAATGAAAGGCTCATTACGTATGCAGCCTCATTATGCGGGCCCCATTGACTCCTCAGGTGTGAATCACGCCCACCCGCATATGGCCTTTCCAAACAAAAAGTGTTTTACAAGATTTAAATCAATGTATTGTGTTATGTGAATGATTAGGCAGGATGATTTTCACATAATTTTGAAGAAAAAATTCTAGGCAACGACATCCATTAGTCAAAAGTCTTATTTACATATATTTAGAATGTGTTTTATGGCCTTATTTCAGAAACTTTAGTTTTTTGTTTTTTAAAAAACCATGCATAAACATTATTCTATCAAAAATACAAACATGTACATGCAAGTTGTTCACATATTATGGTAGCCCTGTTTGTGCTAAATAGAGTGAATTTACACCTTTGCCATTAATATGTTTATAAGCAACTGAAAAAAGCACAAATGTCAGGGCATGTCAGAACATCTCAAGGACCCCAAAAACCCCTCAGACTCCAGAGGGTTAAGCACATCATGCCCCGGAGACAGGCTGCTGCTGCCCAGTCTTCGCCGGCTGCTCCTTCGGCTGCTCATCGCCGAGGGCGTCCTCCTGCCGCCGCCCCCGCCCCTGCTCAGCCTAAGCAGCAGCCTCCACCTAGGCAGCAGGGTGCCGGCTGCAAGAGAGCTGCCCAGCCCGCTCGGAGTTTGTCTAAACCCCCCGGCAAGAGGAGAGGGAAGCGACCCTGAGACGGGCGACCCAAAGGATGTGACTGCTCCTCTTCAGGAGTGCGTGTCTGCACCACTCCTTCCCCCAGAGGAGGGTCGGGGGGAGAATCTTTGGTTTCGTTTTGTTTCTGTTCCGCTGCTGGCCACCCGGTCAGTGGTACCCAAAACTTCAATAAAATAGCAGTTTCCACTTCCCCTGGGTCACACACGGCCGAGACTGGTAGTTCAGGATGACGCTCAATTGCCTCGCCGCTCCCAGTCTCCCCCATCCAAGAGGGCCAGAATGACAGTCTGCGCCGCCACGTTGCCTCTCCGCTCTCATTCCCCTCGCCCCAGCGCTCAGATGGCAGTGACGCCGCCCCGGCCTCGTCACTCTCATCTCCCACTTGGCAAGGAGGGTCCCGGGCTCCGCTCCTCATTTTCCCTCCTTCCTTCGCCTCTGGGCGACGAGCAGCCGAATGCCTCCGGGCCTTCACTGCCGTCTGCCCCCTCGTGGAAGCAGGTTGGTGTTGCTCTGCACACCCAGACTCCACTTCCGGCCGCTTCAGTGCCTACGGAGTCGAGTCCCTGCCTTCCACCATGCTGCCCCACCCCGGGTACGCCGGTGGTCCGGGTGGGCTCACTGGTACGGTTCTTTGAAGCCTGGCTAGCGCTTCCCAGGCCGTCCCTGTGGCTCACCCGTACCATCCGGCTCGGCTATGCAATTCAATTTGCCCGCCGGCCTCCCAAGTTCCGCTTCACCCATGTGCGGAGCTGCGATGCCCCTGTCCTGAGGAAAGAGATCGACGTCCTGCTGGCGAAGGACGCGATCGAGCCGGTCCCTCCAGCTGAGATGAGGTCAGGGTTTTACAGCCCTTACTTCATTGTACCCAAGAAAGGCGGTGGGTTACGACCAATCCTGGACCTGCGAGTTTTGAATCGGGCCCTGCACAAGCTCCCGTTCAAAATGTTAACGCAGAAACACATCTTCGAGTGCATCCTTCCCCGGGATTGGTTTGCAGCGATCGACCAGAAGGACGCGTACTTTCATGTCTTCATTCTTCCTCGACACAGACCGTTTCTTCGTTTTGCGTTCGAGGGTCGAGCATATCAGTACAAGGTCCTACCCTTCGGGCTGGCCCTGTCGCCCCGTGTCTTCACGAAAGTCGCTGAGGCGGCCATTGTTCCCATGAGAGAACGTGGCGTTCGCATTCTCAACTATCTCGACGACTGGCTCATATTAGCTCACTCGCGGGATCTGTTGTGCGAACACAGGGACATGGTGCTTCGGCATCTCAGTCAGCTGTCCAGTACTTACGTAGACAGAACGCAGTGTTCAGGACCTCAGACTAGCTCTTTGTCTGTTATGGTGGGAAGCTGAAGGGAAAGGCTCTCTCCAAGCAAAGGTTGTCTCACTGGTTAGTGGACACCATTGCTTGGCTACCACCAGCAAGGTCGACCGTGCCCCCTTGGTGTGAAGGCCCACTCCACCCGGAGGGTGGCCTCCTCTTGGGCTCTAACCTCCATTTCTCACACATTTCTCAGTCCCCTCTTAAGTTCAGGCGACTGGAAATATCAGTATTGCAGTAAACGAGCCTGTTATAATACATGCACGCCTGCAAACAAACGCAGTCACAAGAAATGATGACGCTCTCTGGCTATTCGCCTATTACGACCCCTATTCCCGCTCTCTCTCTCTTTGCTTGAACCGCGCAAACTGCTCTGTGCTCAGCGGGTCGCGGAACCTCCTCCAACCCGCGAAAGCTCGCTGATTCGCCCGCCAGCTTCGCCGCCTGCTTCACCCGAGTCTCTCACCGACGGACAGCGGCTGCCGTCTGCCGCCGCTTCCGTCATGGATGACGACGAAGAAGCCGCATCTGTGGAGGATGACAGCTGCTCTCAGAGCGCGGGGCTAGCTTTCTTTACGTTACAAGAAAGCTACCCCGCCCTTGCGCCCCGTTCGCGCGTGTCACTCACCGGTGAAAGGAGAAAAGAGAGTGTTTTAGTCCCGCCGAGGCCGGACCAACCTCCATTTCTCACACACATTTCTCAGTCCCCTCTTAAGTTCAGGCGACTGGAAATATCAATATTGCAGCAAACGAGCCTGTTATAATACATGCAGATTAACTGCAGATTAACTGATTATTGTTTGCAGATTAACTGCAAACAAACGCTGACGCAAAACATGATGACGCTCTCTCTTCCCGCTCTCTCTCCCTTTGCTCGTGCCGCGCAAACTGTGCCGTTCACAAGGGATGTCAGAAGCGGACGGTCACTGGGCTAGCTTTCTTTAAGTTACAAGAAAGCTACCCCGCCCTCGCGCCCCGTTCGCGTACGTCACTCACCGGCGAATGGAGGAAAGAGAGTGTTTTTAGTCCCGCAGAGGCCGGACCAACCTCCATTTCTCACACATTTCTCAGTCCCCTCTTAAGTTCAGGCGACTGGAAATATCAGTATTGCAGTAAACGAGCCTCGTCGTGGGCTTGGTCTAGTGGGATTGCCTTACAAGATATCTGTATGGCGGCAGGCTGGGCCTCCCCGTCTACATTTATATGGTTTTATAACCTAGAGGTTCCCGCATTGCAGGCTAAGCTGCTTTCGGTCTGCTTTTCTGCCCTGAGGTTTTCGGCTCATAATACTGAAACTGCTTGAGCGCCGCTCGCTGATCGATTAAATTATTCTATGAGCAATATGTAAGACTCATAATATTCATCAGTTCAGGCCGGGTTTTCGCCCTGACTGTGTGGAACACTTTTGATATAATATGCTCCTTATAGGACGCTTCTTATTATGGGAATGATGCTGTTCCAGCCCCTCTTTCCCAGA
The DNA here is from genome assembly GCF_963993115.1 of Abramis brama. NCBI lineage: Eukaryota > Metazoa > Chordata > Actinopteri > Cypriniformes > Leuciscidae > Abramis > Abramis brama. Next base: position 33,729,429 of record NC_139972.1, on the reverse strand, counting down.
CTCTCTGCGAGTCCCTGGTGATTATGCACTATATGAACCCCGGGCACCTGCCCTTGGGACTTTGGTGTTGGATCTCAGCATGCACGGCGTTTTACACTGTGTTCCCCTAGCGTAAGATATTACGCAGTATGAGAGACCTCTCGTAAGAGAACGTACTCGGTTGGGTACTCGGAACGTACCCATTGGATCTGACGTCATTAGGGCCTCTCTCGATAGGCTGCTGCAGTTGCCGCAGGGCAGCCAATGGGCACGCGAGCCGTCTCGCCTGTAGCAACAATGTTATCTGCTTTTCACATTAAGTGAATCATGAGGGTGTCGAACACATCGTATTTGTCCTTAGGGAGGCAGCTTTGGTTAATTATTCTCTAGGGGATAATTTTCCAGCGCCCGTGTGGCTGGGATCCCCCCCAGCTCAGTGTGAACTTCCCGTGACTTCATAGACTCGTGACATTCCAACACACACACACACACACACACACCATTCATGGAGCTTTTCAGAGAAAAGTACCCCTAAAATGTTTGATATGTATTCCTTTGTTCCTTTGTGTCTTCACATGCCATAACGGAAATACTGACAATTTTATTGTGTGTTTAATCAAACTTTATTTGTGTGTAATTATGCATATAAATGTAACGTTATGTTTCCCCAATCTTTACCTGTCATAATTGGTATCTGTCTGACCGTCCTGTTTTAATTCAACCAGTCACACATAGGAGATTACAGTAAGATGTATTGTTCTGTGTGTACAATCTTAAGAGGAAATATGAATTCTTTCTCTCATAAGACATATGGTCAAAGTAGGCGTGTCTTCTTCACACAAAGAAACTTTTTCCCGCTTCAGATCAGAAGACCTGATTTGCTGTTGTCCCAAAAAGAGGGCGTAAACAGATGTCTTTTAAAAAGAAGAGACCCCCACTTCTCCCTCTCTCATCTCTTGCTCTTGCTCTGACCTCCTCTTCTCCACACGCAGCGCTTCTCCTCCCAACGGAACCAGCTGGACCAGGCCTTGCCTTGGCTTCTCCTCCTCTGATTCCAGGTGTCTCGTGAAATTAGGTTCTGTATGTAATAATTACTAGCTTTTCCCTTCTCTCTTCCTTCTTTCTTTCTTTCATTTCATTTATTCTGATCACGTCCTTATGTTCTTGTTTGGTTAAATGTTTGTTTGTTTTTATTGTTTGCATTTTTACGTACGTTTATATTTGTAGCTCATATAATCTCTCTAGTTTTGCATTTATTAAAATCCATTTATACTTTTCACTGTCTCTGTGTTTGAAAACCCACCTTATAAAGTCAATGAAATTAAAAGATCTAATTAAGCTACAAGCTCGATATTATAGACTACATTGAGTAGTTTTAATTAATAAACTCAGAAAGTTTGATGTTCGTGGCCAGAAGATAAAACTTTCTTGGAGTTGGTAAATACCCCTTCCTAACTGTGATAATCTTACATTTATTCGCTGGACAAATGACTGATGACCAGACCAGTTACGGAACAAGGTAATCTCGATAATTGATAAAGTAAATGTACATGCGATTTCTGAATTATTATGACCATGAGTTATGATTATTAATAATTCCAAAATTCCCTATATCCTTGAGCTAATTCGCATTTACCCAGAGTCGTTATGTTACATGTTTGGTGGAAGAATTTTTAGGCAGTTTCAAACTTTATTTTGGTGGGCAAATTCAGTTTCAGTTGAATGTGTATTATTGGTATTAATAATTGTACACGCGCATTTTGAATTGTGAGATAAGTCGCTAAAGCGAACTCACCCAGCTGATGGTAGGCACAAAGCCAGCTCAGCTCTGCAAATTAACAGTTTCAAAAATGTCTAAGCATAAAAACATAAAAACATGTCTAAGTGCTAAAACTGCAGTTCATAATATTACATTTGTCCCTGTAAAGACGAAGCAAACTCTTTGCAGTTGGTACATGTAATATGATTTAAACCGACTAAATAAGACGAAGAAATCTCTTTTTAGTGCGAAGACATAAATCTGATCTGAGCAGATGCCTCAGTTTTTTCAGTCGTAATAGGCCTTATTATATCGTTGCAACGATCGATAAAACTCCTGGTCAAAAGCAGTGTTAATTTCGTTAACGAAAACTAAGACGAAAAATGTTCGTTGACGACCTTTTTTCCCCTGACTAAGACAAGACGATGAGAGACGACACCCACGTCATTAAACGATAACTGTGACTATATCAACACATGCAATATCGTTGACGAAAAAAGACGAGACTGAAATGTGTTTAAACATTTTTAAACTTAACCAAAACCACTTGTTTGTGTCAAATAAAGGAGACGACAACACATTGACTGTTTTTTACGAGCGTTCATGCTTACGGTTGCCAGATTTTAATAATTAAATCCCCAGACAGAGCTTTTCAGTTAAAAGAACAAGTTTCTTACCCGGTCTTTTCAATAGTATCTGGCAACCATGCGCGCGCGCTCTCTACACTGCTGAAGAAGCGCGGATGATCTGAAAACAACACAGACAAGTAAACTGGAGTTTAGCGATCTTCATTTGAGATTTTCTACTTAAATTAAAGTGTCGTTCAGTCGGTCTGTGTTCTGTCACGAGCCGTTTGCGCTATCTGTGCTACTAAATCTGCGATCAAAATATAGGCTGATATCCAGTGTTTTTAATGTCGATCATATTATACGAGCAAGAATGCAATGTTTCCTTAATATCCACACGATTTCAAACGAGACATTGATTTTATACAACAGTTCAACAAACAGAAGGGTAACATTAAATGATTTACTACATTTAAAACAGTATTGTCATAGGCTTATTGCTCTATTTTGCAACGAAAGCCACAGCAGAACTGCAGCACACAGCGGTGATTCGTGAACGATTCTGTGACTTAGAATGAATCGTGAGATTCCTGACCCGTTCATAAAAATAGCAGCTTGCTTCCTTACTGAATGAATGAATGACTCCATGACTCACTCATAAAGACAGTGACTTACTACTGGCTTTAATTTAATATTTTAAAAGTACCGGTATCACTAAGTTTTTACCATCATTGCATATTTATTGAACATTGTTTAATTTAAAAATATATATATAAAAAAAATATTGTCCCTTAATGGAAAAAGTGTGACTGCAGTCTAAGTGGAAGAGAGGGGGTGCCAGGGGGTAGGGCACTCTAAAAACCACTGAACTAAGGAAAAGGGGTATGTAGAATTGCACAAGTGCTACTGCTAAAGAGTGCAATGTCAATACAGCCTGTTACTTTAATTTACATTTCTCATAAGCTTAATTGAATTGGCCTAGAGATAAAAAAATTAGGACATTTTTTGTCTAAAGACTACATATAAATAGCTACCAAAATTAATGTCGGTAACTGCAGTTTGACTAAAAGTTGACAAAAAACGCAATGACTTTTCGTCAACTAAAACTAGACTAAAACTATGAAAGACAAAATGACTAAAATGTGACTAAGACCAATAAGTATTTTCGTCTCAAGATGAAAACTAAGACTAAATCAAAAATGGCTGCCAAAATTAACACTGGTCAAAAGTTGGCCTAGCTTACCAATTTTGTAAACCTAATGCATTTAAAATCATAAAGTGCTATTTTGATTAATGTTTATGGGAGGTGAAACAGATGCATAATTCCTGTTCACAGCTGTAGTAATTAAACAGAAGAAATAATCCCTGTTGCTCACATCTCTATTAATTAAAACAGATGATAATCCCTGTTTTTATTTAAACCGTTTCATGTATGATGTGTAATTAAACAGAAGTTTAAGAAGGTTATTCCGATAATTACCATCAGTTATCATAATTCCCTTTCGTTGTATCATTATTTTAGTAAAGCCATTGCCTCTGACTCCTGCATACATATTTACTCAATTTGATGAAACCAGAAAGCCTTAAAGTCGGCATGAAATCAAATTTGACAAATCTTCTTTTTATATGTAATATTGTAGTGTTTATTATAAATGATTTATCTGTGCACTTCATTATTTTTTTAAAATTCATGTACCCTTATAATCTTTAATCAAATACATTACCCTTCCCTCCCCCCTCGAAACGACCTCTCTTCTCTTTCGGTCACGTGCCATGGCGAAAGGGTGCGGCCAGAGCCGATGAGGGTGCGGCTAACGAGATGCTCTCGAGGGTGAACTTGACTGATAACAGAGAATGTCTAATAAGGATGATAACTTGACTTGACTCATCTTGATTCGCGGGAATAATAAAATAAAATAAAAAATCCTTCATGGGAGGGTAACGGTGGGGAGTCCGGTGGCGAGAAATCCTCCACAACTGAATGTAAACTGGCATTCAAATCTGCCTCCATTTTGTTTGCAACGCCCAACCTCCAACGATCCAATCAGTTCCCGAAGGACGAAATCAAGCCCCGCCCTACATTTTTTTCTAATTTCAGAAGCCGTTTCACTCGGATATACGTCACAACAAGGAAAAAATGACAATAATCAACTTCCGTTTCATGCCGACTTTAATTTACTTTAAGTCTAACATCTTAATCCCTTATTGTGTATCTATTGGCAGGACTCAGTCAGTACACTGTGGTGATTGAGACGTCATCACTGGTTGGTTTCCGGTGGGCGGGGATCATCTGTCCGGCGTTACTGACACTGCGCTCCGTCTGGTGTTGGGACCGCCGGAGGGTCTGACCGCGCCCGCTGGTTTCCACCTGGATGACCTCTATTCACCCCAGGTAAACTAAAATTTGATAGAACCCATCCACTTATTATGAACCACGGAATACTAGATATTCCTCCGGGTATATTTTAAGTGTTTGGCCCACCTTTCTCTCTCTAAGACACACCTTCTTCCGAGGTCCTGTCCCGATAATCCACGCATCCCCTGGCCCTATCAGGAACTCTAGCAGTGTTAATAGGCTTAGGCCTCTTTATTTTTTTATTTTTTATTTTTATTTTATAACGCTCCCCGTGTTATTGTTTGTGACATTTCATTGCAGACCAATTCACTTCCTTGTGTTGTGTTTCCCTTTGATCTTCCCGACCTTCAAGCTTGTCTTTTTCTCCATTCTGTTGTGATTTGTTTCTCTCATTTCACTTAGAGACAGAACCTAAGAGAGACCCCAGGAAAGCGGAATAATAGTGACGATCAAAGCCGGCGTCACTAGACGACCCCCAGGCTACCGCCTGTCAAAATCTCTATTGTGGGTTTTACCCATACCCACGAAATTGGCTCCGCTAACTGTCGGCATCAGTTAGCCCCGAAATTCTCATAGACGGCATAGCCCGTATGAGTATAGCTCATTAACCCTAAAACAAACTTGCATTTTGTCTCTTTTTGTGTGTGCTGTGCTTCTCTCACCACAGTAAGCCGAGATGTCGAGCTCACCCAGTCCCGCAGTCCGCTGGCACAACCTCGAGACATGGCTGCGAGAAATGACAACAACCGTTCTACCCCAGGACGCCGCTGACCCACAGTACCTGGACCAGTTTGAGACCTACGATCCAACCCAGAAGTACGACCACGAGCAGCTGGCCAAAATCTTCGGAAAACTCGCACTCAACCTCGTCACCAAGGCCCGGGCCAGCGAAAGGACCAACCTCGACCTGGAGCAGAAGGCAGCCGCACTACAGCTCCAGGCCACAGAGGCCCTGGAGGACCGAGCACACACACAGAGCTGTCTAGACCAGCTACTCTTCCTGACCGAGGAAGAGGACGAGACGGACACAACGCTACAACAGGAAGTTGAAAGACTTCAAAATGCCTTGGACGATCTTCGTCGGCACACAGACCAAAGACAGCAGTCGGAGGAAAACACCCGGAAGGAACTCAACGAAAGGCTCCAACGGGCTGAAGCTCTCCTTGAGAGAGCAGAGACTGAAATCCATCAGCTCGCTCAGCAGAGACACGAGCTCCAAGATGAACTTGACACTGTTCATGCAGAACTGAGACATTCTTACAGACTTAACAGTGACCGGGAAGGGGAAGAACATCTCACACCGTTTCCCCCTTCCAGCGAGTCTGCGCCTTTAAGCCACACACCCAGAGCTGAAAAGGCGGGCGAAAGCCCACTGCACGAAACCACGCCTGTCAGCCAAACACCAAAAGCTGAAGGGGGCGGAGCTGTAAAGGGTCAGAATCCTCTCCAGTCGGATTGGGCCCCCAGCAACAGCTCTCCTCCCACAAGCCTTGACAAGCTTGCCAGAAACATTCCTACGTTTGCCGGAGACCACAGTGTTCATGCGTACCTTCAAGACATTGAATTTCACCTGCAAACTGTCGCCAACGTGACAGCTTGGGACAAATTGTACCTGTTACGAATCACCTCAAATAGAGATGTGCGTAGTTTTCTGGATCGCCAACCAGAGACTGTCAAAGCAGATTACAAGCAACTGCGACAAGCTTTGATCCATGAGTTCTCTGACCCAGAATCAGACCAAGGGTTTATCACGGCACTTGACGTAAAACAGGCCCGACTTGAACACCCACACTCCTATTATGGCCGACTCCGACAAACGTTCTTCGGAGCAATCAACACACCAGGTATGGAAGAAGATGTAAACTTTAGAACTTTGTTTCTGCGGAATCTACATAGCACCGTGAGTGGACATCTCGGTGTGCTCGTCTGCCCACGAACCATGTCTACTCGAAAACTCAGAGACTTAGCCCACAAGGCTTACACCAAGCAAAGGGCTATGGATGAAAAGACTGTAAAAACACCCACAATCTACTCCGTCTCTGAGCACTGCTCAGAGCTAGACACAGAAAGTGCCCAACAACCCCTCAGTCACAGACCTTACCACAGAGAATCAAAACCGTTCCAGGCCAGCAGATGGCAGCACAACTGTGACGGTGCTCATCCAAAGCATCGGACCGAGCGCTCGGAAAGATTCTGGAACCAGCATCACCAGAACTCCAAGCCCAGACCGTCGAACCTGGAACCACTCTCTCCAGAACACTGGTGAGCCCAAGTCTTCTTACACAACAGATGAAGACAGTGCAGCCACGTCTGACACAGACACAGAAAACGAACACTGACACCTACTGCTTCAAGGTCATGACTGGCCTGCAGTTGAGTAACCAGACCAATGTCTGCGCCACATACAGACCAACCACCCTCACGATTGCAGTGACTACATAGCAGAAACGAACTTTACCAACTACACTGCACGCCTCAGAGCCGCTTACGCTACCTCCGCTGTGTACAAAGAAGGTCATGCGGACAGACTTTTCCTATGCCACCAATGACGCCCCCTGGGCTGAACACCGCAGCACTGAAGCCACGCATGGGACATCAAAGCATGTGGCATACCAACCTCAGCGAAAAGACTGTTCTAGCCAACCAAGGACATCCATCGCTGAAATTTTTCCTCCCTTTCTCTCTCTCTCCCTTTTGCCTCTAACAGGATGCTGTGGTGGTTCGCGAGAAAGCAGCCACAATCGGACATCACCAGGTCCGGCATCCGGCATCGCATTGAGAGAGAACACCCCCGACTCCTGATTACCAAGGCAGGACTCACACTCAGAAAGTCTAACACTGTGATGTGCATCTCCACGGTCACCGACCACGCCCCGACACTCGTCTTGGCTTTCATCCTGTACCAGACTCAACGAGACGTGAGCATCCACAGCCAAGCTCACAAAGCCGTGTCTGGCGGTTTCCTACGAACCCTGGAAAAGGGGGGTCCCACACCATCGACCACCTCAACCTCATTTGAGCTGAGTCATCAGCCTAGCAACCACCTGCTATTTGACCATCATGATCCACCTGCCATCCATTGTGCTAATTTGTTGTTCGATAAAGTCCATCCCAGGTCTTTATCTAACAAAAAGGGGGAATTATGTAGCAACAATGACATCTGCTTTTCACATTAAGTGAATCATGAGGGTGTCGAACACATCGTCTTTGTCCTTAGGGAGGCAGCTTTGGTTAATTATTCTCTAGGGGATAATTTTCCAGCGCCCGTGTGGCTGGGATCCCCCCCAGCTCAGCGTGAACTTCCCGTGACTTCATAGACTCGTGACATTCCAACACACACACACACACACACACACACACACACACACACACACACACACCATTCATGGAGCTTTTCAGAGAAAAGTACCCCTAAAATGTTTGATATGTATTCCTTTGTTTCTCAAGTGTCTTCACATGCCATAACGGAAATACTGACAATTTTATTGTGTGTTTAATCAAACTTTATTTGTGTGTAATTATGCATATAAATGTAACGTTATGTTTCCCCAATCTTTACCTGTCATAATTGGTATCTGTCTGACCGTCCTGTTTTAATTCAACCAGTCACACATAGAAGATTACAGTAAGATGTATTGTTCTGTGTGTACAATCTTAAGAGGAAATATGAATTCTTTCTCTCATAAGACATATGGTCAAAGTAGGCGTGTCTTCTTCACACAAAGAAACTTTTTCCCGCTTCAGATCAGAAGACCTGATTTGCTGTTGTCCCAAAAAGAGGGCGTAAACAGATGTCTTTTAAAAAGAAGAGACCCCCACTTCTCCCTCTCTCATCTCTTGCTCTTGCTCTGACCTCCTCTTCTCCACGTGCAGCGCTTCTCCTCCCAACGGAACCAGCTGGACCAGGCCTTGCCTTGGCTTCTCCTCTGGGACGCATACCCTCGCGTCATGTAGAAGCTGCCGTTCTTTGCAACTAAGATATATATATTTGCCTCTTCCTTCACAGGAGATGAATCTTATTTTCCGGTAAACGTTACATTCAGTGAGCCTTTCAAGCTTCCCGCGACACCGGAAGACGCAGCAGAATCAGGACACCGTCCGCGCTTTCCTGCCTCTCAGCCTCACCCGAACAGAGAACAAACTTGCAAGTATATTTATATCTGTCTAAAAGCTGATTCCAGGTGTCTCGTGAAATTAGGTTCTGTATGTAATAATTACTAGCTTTTCCCTTCTCTCTTCCTTCTTTCTTTCTTTCATTTCATTTATTCTGATCACGTCCTTATGTTCTTGTTTGGTTAAATGTTTGTTTGTTTTTATTGTTTGCATTTTTACGTACGTTTATATTTGTAGCTCATATAATCTCTCTAGTTTTGCATTTATTAAAATCCATTTATACTTTTCACTGTCTCTGTGTTTGAAAACCCACCTTATAAAGTCAATGAAATTAACCCTCTGGGGACCAAGCTGTTTTTGGGGTCCTTGAGATGTTCTGACATGCCTTGACATTTGTGCTTTTTTCAGTTATTTATAAACATGTTAATGGCAAAGGTGTAAATTCACTCTATATAGCACAAACAGGGCTACCATAATATGCGAGCAACGTGTATGTAGATGTTTGTATTTTTAAGAGAATAATGTTAATGCGTGGTTATTGAAAAAAATTAAAATGAAAGTTGCTGAATTAAGACCACAAAACACATATTAAATATGTGTCCACAAGACTTTTGACTAATTGATGTTGTCCCTTTGAGTTCTAGCTTCAAAATGATGTAAAAATAGTCTTGCTTTATCGTTCACAAAAAAAAATACATTGATTTAAATGGTGTAAAACAGGTTTTGCTTGGAAAGCCAATATGCGAGGGGGAGGAGTAGTTTACACCTTAGATTATGAATGTCCCACCCACTCTGTATAATGAGCCATTCACTCAGGTGTGAAACTGACTGAGCCACAATGCAAGGACAAAATATGTATTTAGAAGAAGACTTATATTGACCATTTAAGATTTCGCTTACATCTCTCTTGTAAATATGTTTTGCTATTTTATTCAAAATGTTACAATTACAACAATAATTACAATTTCAACAATATTTCAAGTGTACTCTTTCTTTGTAAAAAAAAAAAAAAAAAAGATTATAGGCCTACATTTTATCATGTATTCATTAGTTTGAATATAGCCAACATTGAAACATCTAACATCTTAGTCTATGAATTTATTTTTGACAAAAATAGTATTTTTTTTGCAGTTTAATACGTTGCTTATACAAATACATTTTATTTCAACATATTGTCGATTTTTACTCATCTCAGTAGGCTATAGCAAAGCAGTTTATTCTTTCACACACAGACGCGCGATTCATATTTAGGCTAAACAGTCTTTACAAATATGTCCCCTTCATTCATCTCACAGAAAGGCGAGTCATATTATAGAAATACGATTCATCTTTTTGCGGTTTACATAGGCCTACACTAACGTTATTCCATAACGTTATTCCACACGTGAGAAAAGAAAACAGCCTACCTCACTCCTCAGCGGAATCTGCTCCTCATTTCAGGAGATATTGCTCCTCATCAGCACTGTTCTGAGGAATATTTTCTCCATAAGGTAGGCTATGTCTCACTCGCGAGGAGTCGCAACACGCTTTGTTTACAGCTGATGTGGGCGTTTCACAGCTCTGAAATAGTTCTCAGAATTTGCGTTTGAATAGCACGCGCTCTCCGGGGAGTGGTCACATTACTGTGAATGAGCTCCTAATGAGCTCGACAGGAGTCGCTCTCTTTTTATACAGATTACAGAAGCTGAGAATATTTGTTTTTTATATAAATGACTTCATTTAAAAGATGCGATCTCAAGCTTTATGCCCGTGGGTCTGTTTGCCTGTTTGACTGAATTTTCGCGGAGTTATAGATCATTTTCGAACGCGTTTCAAATGGGAGTTTACTGACAGAGAGAAGGCAGAAATCGCATCATGTTAATTTTTCTTTATTTGTCAAAAAGCAAAACACTTTATTTTTATTGTGAGTATACAGAAAAAAAATAGAAACTGAACAGGATCGATTGATGTATTACACGAAAATGAAAGATCAAAATTAACAGAGCATTTAGTGTTTATTTTCATTGCTAAAAAAAAAAAACGAGCAAAACGCGCAGGCGCGTTTGTGGTCCCCAGAGGGTTAAAAGATCTAATTAAGCTACAAGCTCGATATTATAGACTACATTGAGTAGTTTTAATTAATAAACTCAGAAAGTTTGATGTTCGTGGCCAGAAGATAAAACTTTCTTGGAGTTGGTAAATACCCCTTCCTAACTGTGATAATCTTACATTTATTCGCTGGACGAATGACTGATGACCAGACCAGTTACGGAACAAGGTAATCTCGATAATTGATAAAGTAAATGTACATGCGATTTCTGAATTATTATGACCATGAGTTATGATTATTAATATTTCCAAAATTCCCTATATCCTTGAGCTAATTCGCATTTACCCAGAGTCGTTATGTTACACGCCTATGTCTGCATGCTGCTGCAACGCGTTTTGCATTAATTCAAAATTAAGGATAATTTTTGGCTTCAATATCTAAAAAAGTTTTCCCCTAGCTTAAGATATTACGCAGTACTCGTTCCCTCTTCTAGAGAAAACCGAGGTTACGTTAGTAACCGAGTACGTTTTTATTCACAATTTGTACAGTGTCCCAACTTTTTTTGATTTGGGGTTGTATATAGAATATAAGCTTCAATTAAATCTTTTAAAATGATAGACTATTAGTGTCAACAATTCTTTATAATTATATTGTTTAAAAATAAGAAGAATAAAATAGTCTTTTTTAAACGTGTACAATTTTTAAATTTTTTTATTCTGCATGCAAAGCATTACATTGTCAGACTGAACCTGGGTTATTTTTATAAATAACGATTTAGGAATCAGTTTTGAGAGGTTCAAACAATAGCTGTCAACATACTTTATATTGAATAATTACAAATCATGGTATTTGGTGTAGTTAATCTATTGTCAATAGAAATAATAATAATAAAAGTGATTAAATGCTAGAATACTAACACTATTCTGTGTGTAGCCAGCTTGCAAAGATGAAACCACTGTAAAATGTATGTTCTGTTTCTATTCAGTTTTAGTGTTTCTGTGTGCCTCAGTTCTTCAATTAATTTGTCTCCATAATCATTAAGTTAATCAAGTGTCTTGTGTTAAAGTTAATGATCTCGGTGTGTGAAGAAAAAATAAAAATCTACTACAATATTGTTTTTGTGAAAGCATGGGGTCTAGAAACTATTGTCACATTCTGTTGGTGTTTAGTTTAATTTTCATGGGATTTTACTATGGACACTCATGCAATCAAAACAACTGTTCGTCATTTAGTTTATTATCAATGAATATTTAAGTTCCTCTTTAGGTCTCATTTTCTGTTGTGTATTGGTTGTGTGTTACACTGTCAAGTTGCCTTCTCATCAGTGGATTACCTGTGTTGTTGTTTTTTGTGTTTTTTTTTGTTTGTTTTTTTTTACAAATATTTCAGATCTTTGCCTTCGTCAGTGTCTTTGACGAAGGAAAAGAGCCCTTTGCATATTATTTATCTCCTATTTGTAACAAATAAAGTATTCTTAGAGTGCAGCCCTTTTTTGCATTTTTGTAGTGGTATTATAGGTCTCAGCACCTAATTAGCTAGTAGAGTTTTTTTTTTTTTTTTTTTTTTACAAATAATCTTATATAGTTCTGTTTTACTTGTTTCATCGTTCTGTAAAAGCAAGTGGCAAGTGTATGAATCAAATTTTATTTTTTGTTCTCACTCTCTGTGCTATACCTGACAGAGTATAAGAGTTATACTAAAATATGTGGATATATTTTTTATACTGTACATTTTTTATTAAGCTCTTTCTTAAGATTTTGTATTAAGATAATTCCCAGTTCCCATTTGAAAGGAGTGTCTACACACGACAATCTCAATGGCCCATGACGTCATTGCAGATGCGACTGAGTATAAGATGGCACCTGTAGTACACGTCATCAACTTTTTTGTCTGAAGGAGACGTGGGTGTGCATACCTGAGGCATGGCAACGAAACACAGTGTATCGTTCTCCTTCTCAGGGAACGAAAAGGACAAGATCCCTTTCAAATGGGAACTCGCACTGCATCTGGAAGATGATATGTGGAACAAATGCTGAGGGGAATGACTGCCACATCAGCTGTTTTGAAGCACTACCACAATGAGCAGAAACTTAATGACTCAACTGCTGGAGTCAAACAACTCCCCTAACTAAGATGCACCGGATGACTGTAAGTGACAAAAATTCCAATACCCAATATCCATTGGCCAATACCCATTCATGGTTCCGGACTCTAGCAAGGGTGTCGAGTTACATTCAAGCTATTTTAAGGTATGAAGAATTTATTTTTACAGGAAAACAAAACATTTAAATATGCCATTTTGATGATCAAAGATTAGTTTTAAGGGATGAAACTGACTACAGGGGGACTTTAATATTTGATATTTATGGATGCTGGTTGCGGGTTGGCTGGACACCAGCATGGGAAGCGGGTGTGCTGGTGGACCAGTATAAAGTATATTTTGCATGCTGGGACCTGGGACCATCACACTACAAATAATGATTGACTATTATTGGTAACAAGCAGAATCAATGAAGATAAGAGGAACAACAAGAACAGAAAAAAGAGAAGAGACAAGCAGATAGCACAACAACTACAACTGACTCACAGCCACACAGACAATAAATCAGCAAATAAAATCAATAATATCTCACCAGAAAATGCTTAACTCCAAAAAAACATTGTTTACTTATTATGAACACGTTTTGCTTTATTTCATATGGTACATTTACAAAAGTTGTTGAAGTCTGTTTGTCCTTCTTCCTCACAAACCAAGTAAAAAATAAATAAAAAAAAGAAGGAAGGAATGAAAAAAAAGTTATTACTGTGTTATCAGTGCTGCTGACCTCTTTTTTATCTTCCACATCTCTTTCTTGTGCATTTCTCCTGCTTGCTCTTGCTCTTAGAAAAAAAAAAAAAAAACCAAAGCGAGGAAAAGCCTTTAGCTAGATTAGACAGATCCCATAGATTTTTGAGCATCTAAAATGTCCTTAAGTCCAGGACGAACGTAACGTTTGTACGACAGAAGACCATCTTCCCAGAGCTTTCAATGTATGAATCGTTGTGACAGAGGCTGCTAATGCAGCTGCTCCGGAGTGAGTTGTGTATTGCTCTGGTGAGAGGCCACAGGATTGGCAGACTAAACGGAGACGAGCGGCAAACCAGGATCTGGACATGGCTTTTTTCGCCTCAGTGACGAATAGAGGTTCATCAGGATGAGCATAAGGACTGTGCCCGTCTCAGTTTACAACCAGATTTTTTACAAGATAGAAAGTAAAGGCGGGCATACACATACACGATGTCTGTGCGATTTCAGCAAGATACCTACTCACACTGAGCGAGTAGATCGCATGCGATGTAAAGCCAAATCTCAGGATTTATGTGCTCACACTATACGGTCCGAACGTCGAGCTGCGACTTCACTGCTCACACTATACGTGTGAAATATGCGCGAATCAGCGCGATAAACCTTCGTGACGGGTTGCGCCTATAGACGATATCATGTATCCAGAGATATTGTCAAAACAAGCATTTAGCTATCAATATCAAGATGATTTAGCATTTCCAATTTATGTATTCACTTATTAGTATTATTGTATTATTATTATTATTATTATTATTATTATTATTATTATTAGGGAAGGCCTAGGCTACTTTTATTATTAAATTGATAGCTTTTACTATTATAATTAAATTGCCACGCAATAATTTCATAGCGCATCACGGCATAACCAACGCGCTGTGAGGATAATAAAATATTACATAGAAGCTTACTCCTCCTCATTGAAAATTGTCTAAAACATTTAGGTCGATTACAGTAAATTATAGGCATATAATTAATTATTAACAGTCTATAATATGTCCAAACACTGCAATAATTCATCAATGAAAATTAAAAACAGCTTTATTTCAAAAACATTGTTTAACAAATTAATAAAAGAGGCAAAGTGTATGTAAAGTGTTAGTTCAGACACACGCAGGAGGTTTTACCCTTGTTATACACAAGTAACAGAATTACACCAAAAGTCTTATAAAAATACAAAATTTATTCATACAACAATTTAAAAAAAAACTAAACACTTATATGCATAATCAAGAGACCGAGAGCATTAGATGTAACTGCTTCAATTCAAGGGCTAGGAATAACGACACAATCTGGCGCCAATACAATATGTAACAGCACACAGTCACACGTGAGATTTACACAGCAAGGGCAAATAGCAAGTTTAAAACCAGTGTAACACTTCAAAATAAACCCCACACATTAAGGAATAATAGTATAACTAAATTTGTTTGATCAGTACAAAAGCCCTAAAACTAATTCACATAGCCTATAAACAATTGATAAAACCCAGACGAAGAAGAGAGAAGTTTACGTAAGCAAAACATCACAATTATATTATGCATAAAGCAGAGTTTCATCGAACACAGTTAACAGTCTAGTCACTCACGACCCCGCCCACTTGGCGCTCGTAGTGCAAAGGGAAGGAGGCACTAAAGGTGAGGTGATGACAACGACACACACACGAAAATCCCAGCTCCAACGATTTCCAGGATACGGTGGCCAGTGGGAGAAACCGGAACTGTAGAGCCGAGCTGTGAAACAATGGAAGGCCAATCAGTCCCAAATAAATACACGTCAGTGCCCACTCTATCGTAAACGATAAGAATTCCCACTTCCCTCAATATGAATGAATAGCGCGCGTTGATTATTCTCGTGGACCTCTCGCTGCCAGGAGTCAATCGCGTTTCGTTGTCACTGCGTGGAGTCGAATATCCAACACATCGGCACAAAGGCAGTCGAACTTGTCTCGTTGCGGTCTCTCTCACGGTCAAGGAACGCACCAAAGGAGTGCATGCTGGTTCTTATATTCAGTGGATCTACCAATCGCGTTGTACCACTGGCTCATCAGTAACATTGGACACACCTGCAACCACAGACTTGCAAATACACATGTACACCTGGTAGACATTAACCCACCCTCACAAGTTGTCAGACAGTCAGTGTTACCCTCCCGTTACATGTACATCGCAGGTGGCTTGGAAGACGTGGGTAATCCATTTTGCAACACAAACTGGAGGTAAGCAACAGTAATTTTTAGTTAGCTTGAACTACAGAACTTAAAGATCTCCCTCTTTTCTCCCAAACTTCTGTTTTCGCGCAGACGCAGTGAGGGAAAAAACACTGAGTTTAGGACAATCGGTTCGTAGCTCTGCTTCAACTGTGCGATATAGTCACGAGGAGCGACCAACATTTCTAACATGCCAGAAATTTATCAGACCATCCGATTGCCGGTCGGGAGAGGTTAATCGCCTCTCGTTTCCCCCTGCACACTGCACGAACACAGCACGACAAAGCTTAAAATCGGCCCGACCCGAAAAAGAGTCGCACGAGTCAGAATTTGGCTCAAAATCGCACAGTGTATGCCCGCCTTAAGGCATTTGTTAACCACAGATGCCAGAAACTACGGTTTATAACACTAAATCATTTTTCGAGACAGTTGACTCACAAACATGTGTTGAGACGGTCAGACAATGTATCCGTAGTATACAAGGGGCCTATACCATGAAGCCGGTTTAGGTGGCTAGCCAGCTATGTTTCAGTTTAGTTTCCGCCAACCCAGGGTTTTAGGTACTTTTGAAAGTAGCATTTACCATTTTACCATTTACGCTGCAACGGCTAACCTGCTCCGGGGCAGGTTATGTTCTGGATTCGAGATCTCAGACTGAAGTTTGACCAATCAGCTGTGAGCAAAGAAACATATAGGTGACGTAACTAATTCCCAGTGTCTGTTGCAATGGCTTCACCTTTTCTTCCAAATCCTGTGGACATCTCAGTGCAAATTGTTAGACGAGCACTTCGTAGAGAAAGAGTTTTTAGGGACAGACAAAATCCCCTCGCCTTTCCTGATAGTTACTTGTATGAAAGATACAGATTTTCTGCGGAAGGAATATCTTATCTTTGCGAACTTCTTGAGCCACACATAAAGAATTTAACATGTCAAATCCTTGCACTTACTGTACCGCAAATGTATTTGCTTTGCGTTTTTTTGCAAGTGGTACATACTTGCACGGTCGGTGATGCACAGAACCTAGGGGAAAACACGGTTTGTCGAACCATTTGCAAGGTGGTCCTCGCTCTGCAGGAGTACATTAATAGTTTCATTAATAGTGTTCCCCAGACATTTATCGACCATGTCCATAAAAGAGGACTTTTATAAAATTGTCGGTAAGATATATTGATAGGGTGACATCACATGAACACTTTTTTTTTTTTTCAAAAAACAAATTTCACAAATGTACTATACAATATAATACATGTTAAGAATTATTGTAAATATTTTTTTATTTATTATTCTGTTAATCTTATGGATAGGATTCCCAAGAGTCACTGGAGCAATAGTGTTCACATGTTCACAACACATGTTCCAATCTCCACTGCTCTAGAGTCTAGGGGAACATGAGGCAGATTATGTTAATAGGAAGTCTTTTCACAGCCTTAATGTTCAGGTAGGCATACATGTGAGATGATTATTTTCTGTGAGATGAATCTTTAAATTAATAATAACATTAACAGATATAACAATGATCTACTAAACATTTCATCTGCAGATGACTTGTGATCATCAACGTATGATCACAAGTTTGGATGCCAAATGGCCTGGCTCCAGTGCATGACTCACATTTTCTGTGAGTCTGTGTTGTGTCAGCGCTTTGAGGAAAGTAAGTTAAATTTGGTACAGTACAAAACACTGTTAATTTGAATTGGGACAGCAAAACCTACACAATAACCCCCTATCATGACCCTCAGACAGGGCCACAGAACCGCTTCAATGTGGCCCTCAGTAAAACCAGAGTGAAGATAGAGATGACATTTGGCATCCTAAAGGCACGTTTCAACTGTCTTCGGCGCTTAAGAGTCACCAGACCGGGCATCAGAAATAGTGGCTGCATGTGCCATTCTGCACAATATAGCCACCATTAGAAAGGAGCGAGACCCACCACAAAACCAGCTTCTCCCCGATGAAACTGACCCAATCACACTTGACCACCCAGCTGGTGCAGCTGTAAATGCAATCACCATACAATATTACACTTAATAAAAGCACATTGAAACTGCAGATAGGTCTCAAACTGTTTTATTGGTTTTGTGGGATGGGAGGGAGAAAGAGAGCAAGAGAAAGTTGCATTAATAAATATTCATACTAAAGTGTTGGTTAAATAAGTTCACATACTGAGATCAGTTTTATCCAGCTGTTTCATCTCAAATGTATTTTTTTATTTTTTATTTGGAGCCTCCTCAGCTCACAGTCCAGCTCCTTTAGTGTGTAGTTCGAGACTCCTTTTGTAAAGGGCCCTGACTGAATCTGTTTCCACCTGAAACATAATTCCACCACAAACATGATCATTACAAGTTTTCTGGAGGCTAATCAAATCACAAAAAGTTCCTTGACTTTCTACAAACACTAGCCTAGAAATCTAGACGCACACTAGCGGCAGCAAAATTTATTTTGCAGCCAGGCTAGTCTAGCAACTCTCCGTTGACTTTCGGAGCTGTAAAAACTTAAATTGGGTCAGGCCAATCACATCGTGTATAGAGTAGGCGGGGCGGGCTTAACATAATGACGACAGAGTTGTGACAGTTCCCTGCTACTTGAAAACAAAGAATGGCTGCTGCTGCTGGAGAACAGTCTTTTGAATCGGCTTTGGCTGCGACTCTGGAGGACTTGGAGTTAAGTTTTTCTTTGAGAAAAGGGCAAAGAACGGGAAAGTCATTCTTAAAAAGGAAGATGTGTTCGTAGTTTTGCCAGCCAGATTCAAAAGTTGAATCTATCAACTAACGTTAGCTCCGCTGTTGGGAAAATGCTCTGGTTGGTTGAAGCGCTGCAGAGTGAATTTGAAAGACAGCCGTTTATCCCGCCCCTCGGATTGAGCCGTGTCTATGGTGAGTTACCAGACCTAACATCTTGATGTACTGTAGGTCTGGCTTGCCAGGCTATACAAACACAGGACTTACTGTAAAAAAGATGTGTAAGGGCCAGTCCCTTTTTTATACCACACATTAAAATGTTTGCCATAATAAAAAGCCCAGTGCAATCACCTCAGCAACTGTCTCAGAACACACAGATGGAGTGTCTTCATCATTTCCTCCACCCTAATAAATAAAAGTAGGCCAATATAAAGCATAACTGTTGTAAAGCAGGTTATGTTTCTGGTGTTCTGTCTGCTGCATACTGACCTCTGTGTGGGAGACTGTGTACATGTGTGCTGGCTTCAACAGGGACACTGTATTTCCCTCTACTGCAGAACATACAGTCAGCCATATTTAAAACTTTAAAAAGTAGTAATGTATTGCACACGTACCCAGTGTTACTTGCTTAGTCGAGGAGCCAACACCAGGGTCAGATTGTACAGCACCTGTAATCCCATCCATAATTGGCCGTCCCTTATTGCTACTCGCCAGTGTATTCTGGAGGAGTGGCCCTCCACCGGTTTTCTGAATTTCACTCTTTTTTTCTGTTTGCTGCAAACAAGTGTTTGTGATAAAATGTTCACAAAAATAATAAAAGGTTGTGGTAAATACTCACCACTTTGAATTATATTTTTATATTTTGTCATTATCTGCTGCCAAGAACGTTTAGAGTTGGGGTTGCATCTAAAAATCAATGAATATTAATCTTTCTTAGTATATACATGCACATTTTTTTATATATTATAAAAATATAGGCTAGATTATACACACACATATACACATACATATATACATAATTTTACATGAATATAGAACATATTTGTTTAACTTACGCATTAACGCAATCAGCAATCTTTCTCCAACAGTCTTCTCTTTGGCAGCAGAGAACGTATTGCTTTGAGCTTGAAATACATGTTTAAATTCATCCTAATTCTGAATGATTATCTCTTGCTCCTCCACGGAAAAATATATCACTATCCATATCGAACGCGATTGGTTGTTCGGTGCCAACGTCATACCTTTGGTATGTGTATGTGCACATGCTCGTGGAGTAATCATAGCTTAAGGATCAAAGCCTGAGTTGACAGAGAAAGTTGATGAGCTGTGTCATGGTACCAATAAAGCCTGATTGCATCGGTTTGGTTTTGTCAACTCAAAACTAATCCTGTAACCCCGAGTTTGTTCAGCTACCTTCATGGTACAGGCCCCAGGGCAGCACAAGGTTATTGAAGCTCCTTCGGGCTGCGCACAAACTTTGGTTATGGACAAACACCCATCTATTGTCTCTAAGAGCAGTACACATACCGGGGCGCATGAATCAGGTGGCAGATGTGTTGTCTCGCAGTGTACCTCTTTCAGGAGAGTGACAACGCCATCCAGAGTTAACTCAATTGATTTGAAACACGTTTGGGGCAGCAGACGTGGATCTAATCGCGAACAGTCAGTCAGCGCAATGTCCGAAATGGTTCTCGTTGAGCAAAGAAACGGCCTCACTGGGGCAGGATGCGATGGCCCACAGTTGGCCGAGTGGTCTCCTATATGTGTTCCCTACATTTCCCATGATTTGGTTAATTCTCAGTCATATTCGGGTAACGAACCAGCCATTGTTATTAATAGCCCCATGTTGGCCGAACAGACCATGGTTTCGTCTCCTTCACCATCTTTTAACGTGTCCGCCAGCCCAGTTACCGATCAGACCAGATCTCCTGACACAATTGAACGGCAAACTCTGGCACGATCATCCTCAGAAATTGTGCTTCTGGTCATTGGGAGTGACACTAGCCTTTTGGTCTGTTCGCACGGGGTCAGGGACACAGGGTTCTAAATGCTCATGCTCCATCAACTAGGGCACTGTATGAGAACAGGTGGAAACTTTTTTTCAAATTGGTGTAACGACAGTCAAATAAATCCCCATATGTGCTCTATAAGGGATATTCTGGAATTTTTGGGCTGTCGTTGGGCCAATTGTCCTCTACAATAAGGGTTTATGTGGCCGCGTTATAAGCTAACAGAGGTCTCATAGACGGTTGCTCTATTGGGAAGCATAAATTGGTGGCTGTTTTTTTTTTTTTTTTTTTAAAGGCGCTAACTGCTTAAATCCTCCTTGTAGAATCACGATTCCACAATGGGACCTTAATATTGTTCTTAACAATCTTTGCGTCTTTTCATTTGACCCATTGTCATCAGAAGATATTAAATGGCTTTCTTTGAAAACTGCTTTTTGATGGCCATTTCTTCTGCAAAACGCGTTAATGAATTACATCCGCTCTCTGGGGCCCCGCAATGTTTAAAGTGGGGTCCAGAAGATTCCAAAGTGATGTTGTGGCCAAACCTGGCTTTTTTCCACAAGGTATTGTCGATGATATTATCGGCCGATCACTCAGTAGACCTTGAGATGTGTCAGCAGCTTTGTCCTGTGAGATCTCTGCATCTTTATGTGGATAGGACACTTCCTGGAGAACTACTTACCAGTTATTTGTTTGTTTTGCAGACGGTAATAAGGGTAACAGACTTGCTCATTGGATCACAGAGTTTATCACAAGCTCTTATTTCTCCTGCCTAATCCAGTGAAATACCACTCTACGCGCTCAGTAGCAACATCATGGGTGGCATTACTGGAGTTCAACTCGCAGACATTTTCGCGGCGGCAACCTGGAGCTCACAGTCAAGCGTTTTCACGCTTCTGTAGACTTAATGTGGTTTCTGCCCCAAACAATTGCTCAACAGCAGTACTGGGAAAAGTGCACCTATAAAAGGAAATCATCAACTGAGACTGAGATTTTTGAATAAAAATTTAACAATCGCATTTGTTTCTATGTTGTTCTATTTACATTGCATGTTTGAGTTGTGTTGATTTTACTTACCTTTATTTGGAGATGCATGCTGATCAAACCCTCGTGACAAATTTGATTCATATTCGTCTTCCACTCAGTTATGCCCTCGGGCGTTCTATAGCCAAGGAAATAGAACGTTGGTTACAGTGGCGTCATGCCCATTCAAAGTGAGGGGGCACGTGCCCCCTCAGATTTTTCCTCCCTGATAATTTTTTTTGTCACAACTTTATTCCTATTATGCTCCATAATATACCAGAGCCTATAACGACTCAAATGTATTCTTCTGGATGTGTAATAAATTGGTCAGCATCAGCCCGCCCCTTTTTCCTAATATGGTGTCTGTGTATATTGCTGTGTATGTTCAAGCAACTCACTCGTCTCGCACGTTGAGCTGGCAATGTTTTACAGATGGTCTTGAAGTGGTAAGTGGGCAAAGCAACAAATCGGCATTGAATTAGTTATCGGATGATATTAAAAGGTAGTGGGATTATTTGTGGTTGACCTGGAAATTTTAACTTGATCAAAAAGTTATGGATTTGATATTAGCTGTGAATTCAGAGCATTAACTTAAGTTGTGTCAGTGTAACGTTATCGATAGCTAGCCTAGTCTAACCGTAAACTAGTTGGCTAACGTTACTGCCATACAAAGCCATAGTAACGTTATCTGATCGGTTTTGAAACATCTGTTCTGTTTTGTCTTGTGTCAAAGTCTCCAGCTGGTTCAATTGTTTTCAGTTTCATAGAAACGAGGGTGTTAAATTTGTTGTAGGCTAACTGCAAAATCCAACCTAACGTTATCAAGGCATCGACTTGATGTTTCTCCCATAGACTGTTATTCACGGTTCTTCACAGATCAGGCAGCTAATTCAAATGCAGTGAAAAAAGATAGGCTACCCGTTCGAAAGCTACAGCATAGTTGTTATACAGATCGCTATGACCGTGATGTAGGCTTGGAGTGCACGAAAGTGTAGCAGTCAGCCTCTCTCTCATGTGCTCATAACTTCCGTTATTATTATCAGGTCACTTTACTTGCTCATGATTCGCAAGTAGCAACTTACAAATGAGGTAGCCTACTACATAAACTTACAAAATAGATACTTTAACTTAGTCCTCAGATAGAGGAGGGTTGCTGCTAGCTCCGTTAAGGTATTTCTGTCCCTCCCAAACTGCATTGAAATGGTATGTTTAGCAGCCAGAATTGAAAAAATTTCAGGGGGAGAAACCCCCTGACCCCTCCTAACATGATCCATATCACCCGTCAGAAAACAATTGCAACGTCTCAGATTGTGCCCCCCCAGAATTTTGGCTTGCATGACGCCCCTGGTTGGTTACGTATGTAACCTTGGTTCTATGACTGGCTTAAGACCGCCAGAGACTCTGGTCACTCGTGTCAACAAGAAGACTCAGAGGAAGAGATGACATGTAAAGGAGGTATTTATAGATAAACACATCATTAAGGTCACAAGGTGACAGTTTTTATATTAGGTTCTCAACTAGGAAGAGGACATGAATATATTCCACTCAGTTATGCCATAGAACCAGGGTTACATACGTAACCAATGTTTTTTTTTTTGTGTGTTTTTTTTTGCAGAAGCATATTCTTTCTTTTGATATATTCCATGTTCAGATATTCATACCAAAATAATTTGGGGCCCAAGAATGTTTTGTGATATAGATTTTTTTTTAAAAGCCTGATGAGGAAAGAGTTAATAATTATTATTTGCAGCGGAAAGTTTGGAAAGCACTAGAGGCATAATTATGCTAAATGTATATGCTCTATTTATTTATGTTTTACATACATGCTATTAATTTATGTTTCCAGTGAAATCAAACTTGAGAGGACTCGAAAGGCCACAACAGGCCTCCTGAGACGTGTTAGATACTATAAAAACACTAGCATGCACTGGTGACTCCACAGTCCAACTAAATCAGCGTTCATTTCATTCTAAATATAGTTCATTACCTGCAATTTTAATGAAGATGCAGTGATGGTCATTTCAGAGTATATAACATAAGGTATTTCT
Organism: Abramis brama; assembly: GCF_963993115.1. NCBI lineage: Eukaryota > Metazoa > Chordata > Actinopteri > Cypriniformes > Leuciscidae > Abramis > Abramis brama. The sequence goes on along the minus strand of NC_139972.1, from coordinate 33,705,818 downwards.
AATAATGTTTGTAAAGTTAAAAACAACAACAACATTTTTTCTTAGACTGTGTTGAATTATTACTTTGCTAACCATTAATTTCATTGAATGATTATTATATTACTGATCACACTTTACAGTTAGGGTCACCATACATGTATAAGACACTGTGGCTAAACATTCTGAGATGAATGTTTATTTATTTATTTATGGTGTAAAAACATATGAACTTTGTTTGTTCTCTTCCTCAGGTCAATGCAAGTTTTCCTTGTGTAAGGAAAATGGAAAATGGAACATATTTTTACTTCATGTTGTTTGAAAATCTTGGGTGCATAAGATATGCTTTCTTCACTTTGGGGTTTATTTTTTACTGTGCTGTCATATACTTTAATGTTCTTATTGTTCTTGTAATAATTCTGGAGAAGACATTGCACAAGCCCATGTACATTTTGATGTCATGCTTGTCCATCAACTCTGTATATGGTACAGCTGGCTTTTTCCCAAGGTTATTGACAGACCTGCTTTATGATGCACATATAATCTCCTTTGAAGCATGTCTCATACAGAGTTTTGTCATTTACTCATATGCATCTTTTGAACTTATAATATTGATGTTGATGGCATTTGATAGGTTTGTTGCAATCAGTAAACCTTTGCATTACAGCAACATAATTACCACACGGTTTCTAACTTTTCTAATAATTATAGCATGGGTTTATCCAGTAACTTTTGTTGGTACTGCTGCTCTTTTGACTGCAAGGTTGACAATCTGTGGTAACAAATTACTAAAGGTGTACTGCCACAACTATGAAATTGTCAAACTCTCATGTGTGAACATTACTATAATTAATATTTATGGCCTGATTGTAACTATCACAACAATTTTTATCCCTTTGAGTTTTATACTGTATACCTATGTCAGAATTATTATAATTTGTCAAAGAAGCACACGAGAGTTCAGGAGCAAAGCATATAAAACTTGTATTCCACACATGATGATCCTTTTAAATTTCTCAGTTGCACTTTTTTGTGAGCTCACTTTGAGTCGATTTGTGAATGGAGAACTTCCTATAGCGCTGAGTGTTGTCATTTCACTTGAATTTATTGTTATACCACCCTTTGTAAACCCTATTGTTTATGGTCTAAACTTTCCTGATATCCGCAAAAAAATTAGGCATCTTATAAAAGCCTCCAAATAGCCTGCTTTGTTTCTGTTGTAATACTGTAACACAGAAAACCAAATTTGAAGAAATTTAAAGATAATTGTTCAGTCAAGCAGTCACTCACCTTCTAGTTGTGAATGATTGCTTTGACATCCTCAGTAAATACATTTTTGTGAAAAATTGTATAAGGGTTTTAGAAACACAATCAGAGAGTATCTTTCTTAATCTACTGAACAAAGGGGCTATCCATATCATATGAGCTCAGATTAATAACTTTTTATATAGAATATAAGCTTCCATGAAATCTTTTAAAAATGATATTCAGTAATTCTTCATAATTGTGTTGTTCAAAAATAAAAATAATTGTCTTTTTTTAAACTGGTGTAAAATGTTTACACTTTGTTATTCTGCATGCAAAGCATTACATTATCAGACTGAACCTGGCTTATTTTTTATAAATAAAGATTTAGGAATCAGTTTTGAGAGGTTCAAACAATAGCTGTCAACATACTTTATATCGAATAATTACAAATCGTGATATTTGGTGTAGTTATATCTATTGTTAATAGAAATAATAATAATAATAAAAGTGATTCAATGCCAGAATACTAACACTATTCTGTTTATAACCAGCTTGCAAAGATGAAACCAGTGTAACATGTATGTTCTGTTTCTATTCAGTTTTAGTGTTTCTGTGTGCCTCAAGTTCTTCAATTAATTTGTCTCCATAATCATTAAGTTAAGCAGGTGTCTTGTGTTAAGATAATGATCTCAGTGTGTGTAGAAAAAATTAAAATCTACTATCTCAAAACACCTGTTCGTCATTTAGTTCGTTATCAATGTATATTTAAGTTCCTTTTTAGTTCTAATTCTTTGTTGGGTATTGGTTTTGTATTACATTCTGTCAAGGTGCCTTCTCATCAGTGGATTAGATGTTTTTTTTTTTTGTTGTTGTTTTTTTTAATATATATATTAAACAAATGTTTCAGATATTTGCCTTCGTCAGTGTCTTTGACGAAGGCAAAAAGCCCTTTGTATAATCAGTCTTTATCTCCAAAATCTATTTGTTTATAACAAATAAGTATTCTAAGAGTGCAGACCTTTTTTGCATTTTTGTAGTGATATAGGTCTTAGCACGTAATTAGCTGGTATAGCGCGGTGAGTGTTTTGATTTCCACAAATAATCTTATATCAGAGGTCTTCAATCCTGCTCCTGGAGGGCCACTGTCCTGCAAAGTTTAGTTCCAACTCTAATCAAACACACCTGATCAAGCTCTTCAAACTCATCAAGCTCTTCAGAATCGCTTGAATATTCAAAGGCAGGTGTGCTGAAGCAGGTTGGAACTAAACTCTGCAGGACAGTGGCCCTCCAGGAGCAGGATTGAAGACCTCTGTCTTATATAGTTCCCATTTGAAAGGAATTGTCTCGGGTTACAAATATAACAATGGTTCCCTGAGAAGGGGAACGAGACACTGCGTCTGGAAGACGCTATCATCGTGCCCGACGTCTGAACCACGTGTCTAAACACAACAATCTCAATGGCCCATGACGTCATTGCAGATGCGACTGTGAGTATAAGATGGCACCTGTAGTACACGTCATCAACTTTTTTGTCTGAAGGAGACGTGGGTGGGCATTACCTGAGGCATGGCAATGAGACACAGTGTATCGTTCTCCTTCTCAGGGAGCAAAAAGGACAAGATCCCTTTCAAATGGGAACTTGCACTGCATCTGGAAGATGCTATGTGGAACAAATGCTGAGGGGAATGACTGCCACATCAGCTGTTTTGAAGCACTACCACAATGAGCAGAAACTTAATGACTCAACTGCCGGAGTCAAACAACTCCCCTAACTAAGATGCTGTAAGTGACAAAAATTCCAATACCCAATATCCATTGGCCAATACCCATTCATGGTTCCGGACTCTAGCAAGGGTGTAGAGTTACATTCAAGCTATTTTAAGGTATGAAGTATTTATTTTTACAGGAAAACAAAACATTTAAATATGCCATTTTGATGATCAAAGATTAGTTTTAAGGGATGAAATTGACTACAGGGGGACTTTAATATTTGATATTTATGGATGCTGGTTGCGGGTTGGCTGGACACCAGCATGGGAAGCGGGAGTGCTGGTGGACCAGTATAAAGTATATTTTGCATGCTGGGACCTGGGACCATCACACTACAAGTAATGATTGACTATTATTGGTAACAAGCAGAATCAATGAAGATAAGAGGAACAACAAGAACAGAAAAAAAGAGAAGAGACAAGCAGATAGCACAACAACTACAACTGACTCACAGCCACACAGGCAGTAAATCAGCAAATAAAATCAATAATATCTCACCAGATAATGCTTAAACAACTCAAAAAAAAAAAAAAACAAAAAAAAAAAAAAACATTATCATGTTTACTTATTATGAACATGTTTTGCTTTATTTATTTCATATGGTACATTTACAAAAGTTGTTGAAGTCTGTTTGAAGTCACCATTATGTTGTTTAGTGTTCCTTTAGTTGGGTACTTGGCCATGGACTTTGTTTAAATTAATTATCTTTCAGCAATTGTTAAAAGTGCATGCTATCACTATTGTCTACAATATCTGACTGTAATGACACACTTTTTACTATGTGAAGTTTTTGGAATCAGTGACTGACAGCTGGAGTTTGACACATGTGAGTTCTCAAATGAGCATGAAAGTGTTTTAAAAAAAGGAACTTTCCATTTTGAACTTGCATTATCAAGTTATTATTAAAGGTAGGGTAGGCATAGGCAAAGGTAGGGGCTAGCAATAGCAAGATTCCACCATCCCTTCAGAGCATCTCCAAACCCAAAACACATGAACATGCACAGCCATAACAGAGTCACCATGAGATGGCATTAAATTAACTCATGTCTCAAAGCACATAACATATGATGTTTTATTAACAAAGTTCGTGAAGAGCATAATCAGATAATCTGCCTGTTTTGACACAGCCCTAGAGGCCAACCTTAACCTCTCTGTGCGCTTTGTTCCAGTTCTGCCTGATCTGCCCTGGTGGTCTTCAGCCCTGTCTTCAGTCCCATCAGCTCCGCCCTGATTACCTGTCCTGTCAGCTCTGCCCTGGCCACCTGCCCTGTTGGCTCTACCTGCCATGGCTCCTCGACCCACCTCAGTCTCTAGCCCTGTTTCCACTCCACACACCTGGCCCTCTGTCCCTCTCCCTGTTCCGCCTCTGCTTCAACTCCCTCCTGGACTTATGGTTGTGTTTGGAGCATCTTGAAGCCGCTCCTTTGAGAGGGCCTATGATGTGATTACCCATCCAGGATATGATGTGATTACCAAGTTTCCAGGATATCCACCAGAGGGCACTCCTCCCCAGACCATTGCCATTCCACCATGAACTACATTTCCCAGAGTAATTTGCCCAGACTCATTATCCCTGATTAGTTTCAGCTGTTTCTCATTTACCCTTGTTAATTCTGTCTATATAAACCTGGTTAACTCATTTTGATATAATGTAAGTGTGAACTAGTGAATACAATAATAATGAACTTAAACAAATTAAATAGCTCTGACTTGTATCACCTGACTGCTGCAGATTCATTTCGCCATTAACTCATAATTCCGAGTCTGAGGATGTGAACAGTTGCAAGTTGCCATCTCTTAATTACAGTAATTATGACATGGTGTGAAATCATAAGCATAACTCATAAGCTCATTGTTTTGGTTCAGGAGGAACTGTTTGCGGTGCTCAGTGCCTCTACAACTCTGTATATCCTCATGCACTGATGATGTGTGATGTCTGCATGAGCAGGGTGCGCAGAGGTATGGAAATACATAGGAAATGCACCGTACACCCGATGTACTTTCATAAGAGGTATTTGCATAAGAATAATATATATTAATAATGAGCATAATGAGCATAGCGCACTAACATTATCGAAACATTAGCTATCCTGATTCAACAGTGATGAACGTCAAAGTGCGGCTTGACATTAAGCTTGACGGCTTACAAAACTTGACGGCTTACAAAGCTTGACAAAACTACAAAGAGAGCTACAGTTAGTGGTGGACTGGATAAGGAGTAACAAACTGATTCTCAATGTATCTAAAACTACCTGTTTAGTGGTTGGAACTCCTTTTTCTTTACTTTCCAAACCGAAACTTGAACTCAGCATAGAGCAAAATTCTGTTGAGCAAAGAGAAGAGGCTAAACTTTTGGGAGTGATGATTGATAATAGGTTGTGTTGGGACAGACATGTTCAGAAATTGTTAACTAAAATGGGCAACACTTTGTCTGTTATTAAAAGGTGTGCAAAACATTTTACACCACAGACCGTTAAATAAGTACTTCATGCTTTGTTTTTTTCACACCTTGATTACTGCTCTGTGGTTTGGTCCAATACTTCATCAACTAATATAAAAAAAAAACTACAAGCAATTCAGAATAAAGCTGCACGTGTGGCTCTCTCATGTGGGTTTAGATCAAATGTTGACAAAATGCATGAAAGCCTCTCGTGGTTTAAAGTTAAAGGGATAGTTCACTTTGAAATTAATTTTTGATATGTTTTAGCTTACCTCAAGGGCATCCAAGATGTAGGTGTCTTTGTTTCCGCAGTAGTTTCAATTTTGATATTTTTAGGTCAAACCGTTCTTGTCTGTCAGTCATATAATGCAGGTCGATGGTCACTGGCTCAAAACACAAGCACAGAGTCCAAATTAAAACAATTCCCCATCGTCCAAATGAAACAATTCCCCATCATAAGTACACATTGATGGCCTAAGACACGAAACGAGCGGTTTTTGTGAGAAAACGAACAGTATTTATATTGTTGTTATCTCTTGAAAACAGCACACGTCCAAATGATCTGACGGCGCGGGCGGGTATAGAGATATACATAGATGTCGCCTTGGCTACGGTTTCGTTCCAATGAACTGCAGTAGCCAAGGCGACATCTATTTATATCTCTATACCCGCCCGCGCCGTCAGATCATTTGGACGTGTGCTGTTTTCAAGAGATAACAACGATTTAAATACTGTTCGTTTTCTCACAAAAAACGCTCGTTTCGTGTCTTAGGCCATCAATGTGTACTTATGATGGTGAATTGTTTCATTTGGACGATGGGGAATTGTTTTAATTTGGACTCTATGCTTGTGTTTTGAGCCAGTGACCATCGACCTGCATTATATGACTGACAGACAAGAACGGTTTGACCTAAAAATATCAAAATTGAAACTATTGCAGAAACAAAGACACCTACATCTTGGATGCCCTTGAGGTAAGCTAAAACATATCAAAAATTAATTTCAAAGTGAACTATCCCTTTAAAAATAGATTGGTGTATTCACTAATGGTATTTTTATATAATGTTACAACAAACAAAACACCTTTTACTTTATATACAAAACTATCCTTTAGTACTGATACACATCATTATCCAACGAGGCATGCAGTAGGAGGTAGTTTTATTTTACCTATAGTGAAAACCAAATCAATTCAACGTTTAGTCAGGTACAGAGCGATGTGTGAATGGAACTCTCTCCCAAATACTATCAAACAACAAAACACTCTGTATGGTTTCAAAACATCACTTAAGAAATATTACCTTCAAAGAAATTTAAATAGTTAATATTAATTTAATTTAAGGAGATACTGTTATAGGGTTCTTAGTTATCTTATTTTTTGATATAGATCTATTCGGAGTAGCGACATTTTATTTTTATTTATGTTTTATTATTTATTTATTATTTTTGTGATCAATGTCGTTAACTGTACAATATGTATTTTCAAATGTTGTGTAATGTCTTGTGTGTATGGTGTGTAATGTGATGTCATAAATTGTATTGTCACATGATAGATTGTAGGACCCCAGGAAGAATAGCTTTTAGCTTATGCTGAAGCTAATGGGGATCCAAATAAAACAAACAAAAACCTTTTGTCATTTAAAAGACAAACACAACTAAGAACATGGTGTATGAATCTAGTTCTATAGTACCATATTCCCACTGACACTTTACATGTAAAAGTTTAATTTCAACTATAATACCTTTCCAAAGACTCACAACCTCATTATTCTGTCTGTGTTATCAGTACATTTTGATTTACAAGATTTTTACCCACTGTGCGTTTTTAATGTTTTTAGTTAAGGAAAACTTCTGGTGTGCTGTTTATGCAAGTCAAACCACAGCAGAGAGGTCTTCAGAGACTTGTTTTATGCTATATAAAAAAGCATGTATGGTGATTCTTAGGTCTTCTTAACAGAGCACACATAGGCTAGACCTAATTCTCTGCACATTTACACATTCTCTGAAGATAAAGTGATGGTAATGTTAGATCGTATCACAGAAGGTATTTCTGGTAATGCAATTTCATGTACATGTATATTGTTAAACTGACTAAATAATTCATATTCACATGATGTATTAAACATTGTGGCTACAATTATACAAAGCTGATAAGCATGAAAACAGTTGGTTACACTTTAAGGTTAAATTTGAAGGTGTCCTTGTTATAATGCAGTGGTGCAGAGTTATATTAATTAACTAAATGTACTTACTGTAGGGTTAGAGTTAGGATTAGGGTTAGTTGCGTGTACTTATGCGTAATTTATAGTTATTACTATATTAACTACATGTAGCATATGTAACAAGGACACCGTAAAATAAAATGTTACCAAACAATCTTTTTAAAGGTAAAAATCACGTGAACTGTGTCTTCTTTCATCCTCAGGTCAATGAATCCATCCTTTGCTTAACAGAAAATGGAAAATGGAACATATTTTTACTTGATGTTGTTTGAAAATATTGGGTACATAAGATATGCTTTCTTCAGTTTGGGAATTGTTCTATACTGTGCTATTATATTCTTTAATGCCTTTATAATTATTGCAATTTGTCTGGAAATGACTTTACACCTGCCCATGTACATTCTGATTTCATGTTTGTCCATCAACTCTGTGTTTGGAACAGCTGGCTTTTTCCCAAGGTTACTGACAGACTTGCTCTCTGATACACACTTGGTGTCCCGCGAAGCATGCCTCTTACAGGCTTTTGTCATTTATTCATATGCATCAAATGAAAATACAATATTAATGTTAATGGCATTTGACAGATATGTAGCAATCTGTAAACCTTTACAATACAACAGCATAATGACTCCCAGGATTGTATCTGTTTTAATAGCTATAAGCTGGATTTATCCAATGCTTTGTATTGGTATTGCTGGTATTTTAAATGCCAGACTGATTATGTGTGGTAACAAACTGTGGAAAGTGTATTGTCACAACTGGGAAATTGTCAAGCTGTCTTGTGCAAACACTGTTATTAATAATGTTTTTGGCTTTTTCATAGTGACCACAACTCTTATCATGCCTTTAAGTTTTATATTATATTCCTATGTTAAAATTCTTATCATTTGTACAAAAAGTTCACCAGAGTTCATGAGAAAAGCATATCAAACTTGTGTTCCACACATAGTGATCCTTTTAAATTTCTCTATTGCTATTTTTTGTGAGGTCACATTGAGTCGGGTCGCAACTTTGGATCTCCCCCTAGGCCTGTCAATTATTCTTTCACTGCAGTTTCTTATTGTACCACCCATCCTGAACCCTCTTGTTTATGGTTTAAATTTTCCTGAAATTCGCAAAAACATTATATGTATTATAAAAGCAGGATTGGATTTCTCATAAGCATCGTGAGCTAAGTTTATCGTGGTGACCATTGGTAGCACTGGTTCTACGGTCTACTTAGGCTTATGATGCTTTTGGGAAACACAACCCAGAATGTTTATGATATACAGCCATAAAAATCATTGTTTAATCAAATGTTGCTTTATCTCTTCTCATGCTTATAATGATAGATATTACATGTTATGAGTTTTAGCCTTTACATTTAAGACAGCCAGTGCCAAGAAATCTTTGCCACAACTATACAGTATATTTATTACAGGCCTACACATATAATGTATTATTTAGTCTGGTTAAATGAACAAATACTGTTACTGCATTCCTGTCATGGGTCAGGCAGACTCTTAGTCACCTCTCAGATAACAAATGACATTGCCTGTAACATTAATACCAGAATAAATGCACTTAATTTAAGAAAATAATATGATTCCCTAGTTATGATAAAAGAGGAGGGAATTGTAAAATCCACCCCTTCATATTTACTCTTTCCCTGCTACCCTTTACTCTTTCCCTGCTACATGTTTTTGCACATCTTCGTCTCGACTATCTGTCTCTAAGCGCGCATACAGTCGTGAGTTTCTGCTCAAGGTCGGCAGAATTACATTTTTAGAGTTAAACTTAGTGCACGCTGAAGAGCTGCGGGACCTCGGTCTGCTCCGAAATCCCACCCCATCACCGACCCCCACTACGGCATCTCGCCCACAGCGGAGGCGCTACAAGCGGCGTGAGAGGAAGCAGAAGAGGGGTAAGCGCGGAGGTATCCGAGCTAGGCTAACGGCCTACCCACACAAGCCAGCTATCCCCACTATCGTACTGGCAAACGTACGCTCTTTGGACAATAAACTGGACCACATCCGACTACTTCGATCTACTCAGAGGACTGTAAGAGACTGTTGTGTTTTTGTGTTTACGGAAACATGGCTTAACAACAGCGTTCCGGACTGCGCCATACAGCTCGACCAGCTAACATGCTATCGAGCTGACAGAGCTCTCGTCGAGGGAGGTAAGATCCGCGGCGGCGGGCTTTGTGTTTACATCAATGATGCATGGTGCCGCGACGCTGTTGTGGTCTGCAAACACTGCTCTCCCCTGGTGGAGTTTATGACTATTAAGTGCAGGCCGTTCTATCTACCGAGGGAATTTACAGGCATACTGCTCGTTGCTGTATACATCCCTCCCAGCTCCAACAACAACAACAGGAGTGAGGCACTGAATGAACTGTACCAGCACACCAGTGAGCAGCAGACAGCCCACCCAGATGCTTTTCTCATCTTGGCTGGTGATTTCAACCACGCAGACCTAAAGAGTGTGTTCCCAAAAATACACCAACACATAGACTTTCCAACAAGAGGAAAAAACACCCTGGACTTTGTTTACACCACCCAGAGAGGAGCTTACAAAGCCCTCCCCCTCCCCCACCTCGGAGCCTCAGACCACATCACTGTCATGCTAATGCCTGCATACAGACCGCTCGTTAAAGTCATCAAACCAATACACAAACAGATTCAAGTGTGGCCGGAAGGGTCGTCAGAGGAACTTCAAGACTGTTTTGACACCACTGACTGGAATATGTTTAAACAGGCTGCCACATACAACAACACTACAGACCTCCAAGAATACTCGGAGACTGTCACTGCCTACATCTCCAAGTGCATTGATGATGTGACAGTCACAAAGACCATCACTGTCCGAGCCAACCGGAAGCCGTGGATGACAGGGAAGGTCTACAGCCTTCTGAAGGCCCGAAACGCTGCGTTTAGAGCTGGAGATGAGGAGGGCCTGAAGACAGCTAGGACCAACCTTTCACGCGGCATCAGAGAGGCAAAAAGACAGTACTCCAGGAGGATAGCTCATCGTTTCAGCGACAGCAGAGACACTCGGAGCCTGTGGCAGGGGATACAGACCATCACGGACTACAAGCCCCCACCACAGACCTGTGACAGCACCATCTCCCTGCTGAACGAGCTGAATGCCTTCTTTGCTCGCTTTGAGGCACAAAACAGCACCACTGCACAGAAGATCCCAACTCCTACCGGCGACCAGGTGATGACGCTGTCCCTGGACAGTGTGAGGAGATCCCTCAACAGGATCAATGCACGCAAAGCTCCGGGTCCTGACAACATTCCTGGGCGAGTACTGAGAGACTGTGCAGTGGAACTCACTGATGTCTTCACAGACATTTTCAACATCTCTTTAAATCAGGCTGTTGTCCCCACATGCTTCAAAGCTACCACCATCATTCCAGTCCCGAAGAAGTCATCTCCATCCTGCTTCAATGACTACCGTCCAATAGCACTCACCCCTATTCTCATGAAGTGCTTCGAACGGTTAGTCATGCACCACATCAAGTCTGTCCTCCCCCCCTCCCTGGACCCCTTCCAGTTTGCCTATAGGTCCAACCGCTCGACCGATGATGCCATCGCCACTGCCCTTCACCCAGCCCTCACACATCTGGACAAAAAAGACACATACGTCAGGATGCTGTTCATAGACTTCAGTTCAGCATTCAACACAATCATCCCTCAACAGCTCACTCACAAACTGCTCCAGCTGGGGCTTAACACCTCACTGTGCAACTGGCTGTTGGACTTCCTGACCGGGAGACCTCAAGCAGTACGGGTTGGCAGTAACACATCCAGCACCATCACACTGAACACTGGGGCCCCCCAAGGATGTGTGCTGAGCCCCCTCCTCTTCACTCTGCTGACCCACGACTGCACACCTTCACACAGCTCTAACCTTTTCATTAAGTTTGCGGATGACACGACTGTGGTGGGTCTCATTAGCAACAGAGATGAGACCAACTACAGGAGCGAGGTGAGCCGCCTGGCCGGGTGGTGCAGTGCCAACAATCTCTCTCTGAATGTGGAGAAGACGAAGGAGATTGTTGTTGACTTCAGGAGAGTACACACTCAGCATGCCCCTCTGACCATCAACGGTGCGACTGTGGAGAGAGTGAGCAGCACCAAGTTCCTGGGTGTGCACATCACAGAGGACCTCTCCTGGACTAACAACACTGTTGCACTGGCCAAGAAAGCACAGCAGCGTCTCTACTTCCTCCGCAAACTTAGAAGAGCCAGAGCCCCGGGCCCCATCATGTGCACCTTCTACAGAGGCACCATCGAGAGCATCCTAACTAGCTGCATCACTGTGTGGTATGGTGCCTGCAACGCATCCTGCCGCAAATCACTTCAACGCATAGTGAGAGCAGCTGAGAAGATCGTTGGTGTCTCTCTTCCCTCCCTCCAAGACATCTACAGCACCCGTCTCACCCGCAAAGCCCTTCGCATTGCAGGTGATCCCACCCACCCGACACACAGCTTCTTCAATCTGATGCCATCAGGAAGGAGACTGCGGAGTCTCCAGGCGAGGACCAGCAGATTGAAGGACAGCTTCATACATCAGGCTGTCAGGAAGCTGAACTCCCTCTCATCCTTGCCCATACCCATACCCCCCCCCCCCCCCCCCCCCCCCCCCCCCCCCCACCCACTTAAATCTGTGACCAGCACTTGACACTTGTGCAGCATTGGACTGTTCACTACCTCATCCAGCATTGACTGCAAACTAACTAACTACCTCTTGGGATAGTCTGATAAAAAAGACTGTTCTTATATCACTTTAAACAGACTGATAAGCTCTTTGTGCACTACACGTATACACGTATATACAATTTACATATACTTATACCTGAAGTTTTGTTTTATTGAACTGTTTTACTCTCTATTTGCCATGTGCCTTATGTCACTTTATCTCTTATTTTTTATTTATTTATATAATGTCCTCATTGTATTTGTATATCTGTAGTTGTATAGTTGTATGTACATGTTCAAACTGTATTTATCTGTAATTGAACGTCTACTGTCAGTGTCTTAATGTTAACTGTATGCACCAAGGGTGGGAGATTAACGCAATTTCGATTCTCTGTATGTATGTGCCGTACATGTGGAAGAATTGACAATAAAAACACTTGACTTGACTTGACTTGACTACTGACAGAATTTTCTGTAATTTATGATACAACGCTTCCCCACCATTGACTGAATTTTACATAAATTATAATATTCTGTGATTTTAAATCAGTACCAGATTTACTAAACAGGGCAAATTAGAGTAAGAGCGCAATTCCAAAACAGCGCCGATGGGAGTGGAAAGTTCAGCGCGTGACCTACTGACGACGCACTAATTAAAGAACAGACGCAGCCGGATCATTTCCATAATGACTAATGCAATCTACCAAGAGCAGTTAGCATCTGGTTTAATTTATGATTTTTTGGGGGGCAATAAATAATGACGCAAATACCAGTAAATAGACTTGCTGTAACATTTTGGTTCATGTCAGTCATGTTTCATGTCCTTGTCATGTGATTCCCTGTTAGTCATGTGATCCCGCCATGTGTTCCCTTTCAGTCGAGAACGTCGGACGTAGTCGACGTCGACTGAATGGGATCTCGCTAGGGAGCCAATCTACTTCGAGCATGTGAGCACGAGCAAATGAAATTTGGCGTGCGTGATTTGCATCACACACTCCGCCCGCGCAGAGCGGGTATAAATACGGAAGTGGATGCACGCACTAGTTGCTTTTTGCTTCGGAGCTGTTCGAATGGTATCTCTGAAGAGTGTTGTTGAGTTTGTAAGGACCACCCATTGGCCCAACGACAGAATCCAACGGTGGGCGAAGGAATAATGCATGTATGTCTTTTCAGCGCTCCAGTGAAGTTCACTTAATTTATTGGAATTTAGTTTCAATATTACTTTAGCTCCACGCTTAATCTGACTCCAATTTCAAATGATAATCAAATTTAGATCGTGTTTCTGATTAGAAAATAATCATAAATATTGATTATGAATTTAGATCTTTGATTATTCTGAGCATCTCATAATTTCAAATATTCGTTCATTAAGGACCCAGTGTCACTTTGAGACGTCACATCGCGAATGTGCGCTCACGATCACAAACTAGCCAGTCCTGAAATAGTCAGAGGATGCAGTGCAACTATTTTACCCTAAGCAGTCGCTCACTGCTGACTCATAACAAAGGTGTAATTATTTTTAATAGTTGTGAGCTTGCAACTTGCTAAGTCAGTGATAGTCAGAAATCGGTCTCCCTATGATGTGCCCCATGCTCCATTCATAGTGCCTTCGGTTTGATCTATCCTGGACAGAGATTTGCGGAAACACCAGACTGCACTTTAATCTACTGGAAATAATGATTTCTGAAAAATGCAGAATGAATCAAGATGTAACATTTATTTGTCAGGTAAAAATGTATCATGCCAATTACACAAGTAAATGATTAAAAGTCAATTCAGAAATAATAAATACATGACATCATTTACTCAAAGATGACTCTAAAAGTAAGTAATGCATTCCTGACAGAGACACACAGTGGTGTGTCAGTGCTTTCCAACAGGAAAACACTGAAACAGCACTGTATGGGGGTGATCCTGGTAAAGGGTCCCAAAGACTGCTCTGTCACCTACCCTTAAATACCCAGACCAGAACAAATGGGTTATACAAATATTGTTTAGAGTTGTTTTGGCTCAATTCATGTACCCCAGGGGGTAACACCTGGTTTCGGGAGATATCTTGAAGAGACATCACCCAGAGAGGAGAACAGGATTCTCCTAAGTTCTCAGTCTTTCTCATTAAACCAATGACTACAGTGAAATTAATACCATTTTACCAATCGCACTGAGACACATAAAATGATACCAAACATGAAAAGGAAAAACAATAGATTCAGGATACATCATATGTGATATAGACATTCTTAGCGAACTTTTGGTGACTTGACTCGCAAGAAGAGGAAGGGAGGAGGGAGAGGGGGATGCAGAGATAAGGAAGAAGAAAAGTTTGGACAGGCTAAGTCACGCTCAATAATGCAGGTCTGTCCTGTGCTCTGTCTTTGCTATCTTTTGTCCAGGTTGCATTTTATGGCTTTATTGCAGGGTGAGTTTGGTCTTAGCAGGAAAATCAGTCCTTACAAGTTTCAACGAGCGAGTGTGTCGGTGCTTCTTCTAGGAAGACTCTCCCAGGTGATCGCAAGCTTTGAGCTCTCAACTGCTGTTTTAACAGCAACCAAATTTCTCTTTGTGTTTGTTTGTCTGACGGCTGGTTAGAGGGCGGAAAAGTGAGTGCTTCACTGTTTCAGTTCACTGTTCAGTGTTGCCGCGGTCATGCCCCTGTGTGCTCCGGCACTGGTGAGAGTTTTTCACTTCCTGAAAGAGCAACATGGGTGTGTTTGCGTCTTTTTCAAGATGCCTTTTCACCCGTGCGTTTCTGGATGCGATCGTTCCCTGTCCCCCCATATGGACGGTCACAATGGTTGTTTCACGTGTTTGTATTATATATGTGTATATAATCAGGGGTGCACATAACTGGTGCGCAGGTGCGCATGCGCTACCCAATTAAACAATGCGTACCAGATGAATTGCCGCAACCCTCATTTGCGTACCTAAGATTTGGGGATAGACATTTGCACAAAAAGAATAAATAACTTAATAATAATTTTATAAGTCGCTCCGGAGACGCACATCAGTCAAAAAATGCGCCACGAGGAAGAAAAAAGATATAGCCTAAGTCGCACTGGACTAAGTTGCATTTTTTTAGAAATTTATTTCACAAAAAAAAAAAAAAAAAAGTTACAGACAGTTCTCCGTTACGGACGGGAGCGCTCTAAAAGCGGCAATAAAAGAATGTTTTAAAACTTTCAAAGAGACCTCAAACTGAAAGCACAAAGCCTGTCTTTAAATTTAATTTCGTTTTGTATTAATTGTTATGTAATTTGCGTTATTGTATCTTAATTTTAATCGATGTTTCATCAACAAATTGTCTGGATTTAACAAGAAGTAGCTAAATCTATTAGAAAATAGATAATCAGGACACGGAGGCGTTGGCGAACTTGGAGCTCGTCTCATAAATGAACCGAAACTCAGTGTAGGCCTGTAAGGTAGCCTATTGCCTCACAGACCTGAGACATATAGATAGCTTGAAATGTCTACTTTTAAGCAGAACAATTCAAAACGAAAGAAAACAGACTGCGCTGCTTATGTAATTCGTATGAAATGTGCATTTCTCTCTGGCGCTGCGAAGATCGCGAGTCGTCAACTTCATCTGTCTAGCCGACACTGACATAAAAAATAACTGTTTTATTAGTAAACAATTAAAATGTCTCCTGCTATATGTAACATATTTGCCTGTTCCTTACAAAATACTGACAGTGGGGTATTTGACTGGGTTTTTTTTTTTTTTTTTTTTGCAGCTGCGGACAAATTTTTTCGACACACACACACAATATTACATAACACTGCGCTTATGTTTTAAAAAGATAATTTAACATATAAATAACCATTTTTAAATAGCCCACTTAAAGTGTTTATTACAAATAATTGACTAAATGCTAAAAATGAATACATTTTAATGAACAAACATATGCGTTGCATTTACAACCCCAGCACTCCCACTTCCCGCGGCCCTGGATAGGTGCGCAATCTGTGGTGTAGGCTTGCTTTAAGATAGTAACTATAGTAAGCGCTTTAAAGTTGTCATTTCTTTGGTTTTCAGAGTTAGAAAAGCAGATATTTGCACATTTAATTTCCAGAGCTTGAAACAGTTATGTTATTTTGAAAGTTACAGGGTTTTAAAGATCAGACATTCTGTTGCACTTCTTCTCTTAATTTTCAGTTGAAATTAAAGTTCATGTGAATCATGTCACATGACATTATCCATGCATCCCTCTAATTTGTTCCTCCCGTGAGGTGGGTTAAGGAAAAAATGCATTTGAAAATGTGAGGACCAAGCAACAACCCCAGGTTCTCCCCTGAGAACAAGACCAAAAATGTTATGTGCACCCCTGTATATAATGTATGTGTATATATGCAGCACGTTGAAGCAGCGTTTTGTGGATAGTTTCTATTCTCATTGCGAGGATATGACTATCGCGATGTTGAGATTGAGACTCGCCTTCATGCGTGAAGTTGGAGTCCCCATTACCACGCCCCATTACCACGCCCCGCTACGGCGCCGTGTGGGATGGGTGATCAGAGGATCATAGTGAGGCTTCCCCGCCCAGTTACCAATCCCTGTGGGCCCCTCACTCCTCTATCACATCACAGCCGGTGGAGCCCCATTGAGCGTGCTGGTCCTTCTGTAATGGACCGACCAGCCATTTCATTCGGGCTTCTCCAGGGGACAGGATGCCGATTGCAGCATTAGAGGGTGAGAAAAAAATCATAAATTAATTTAATTTACTATTCTTTGAAGTGTGGAAGCAGGCAGTACCCATACTTCAAAGAAGAGTAAATTCCTCTGTTCCTGGGCCCCAAGAGGGCAAGTCTGACGGTGTGCGACCCTGTAAAGCCTTGCACTCCTCAGCCCCCTCTTGTTCGCCAGCTGGCAGCTGAGTGTGTTTGAGGACCCAGTAATCTGCCTTCTCACTCATCCCCTGCCACCCAGTGGAGTCAGGTAAGTGTTGCACCGCACACTCAGATCCCACTTCGGGCCTCTCGAGCCGGATCCCTGTTCTCCACCTCGCTGCCCCACCTCGGGTACGTTTGTGGTCCCTGGTCCCTGGTCCGGTTTTGTTGAAGTCTAGAAATATGCTTCCAACCGATGCCCAGCTTGGCCCCATTCATTACCTTCAGACCCGGCTTGCGATTCATTTCGCTTGGCTTCCGCCCAGGCTCAGTGATATTCATCATACCTAGGTGTTGAGCAGAAATGCTCCTAAAATATTTTTTTAGTGAGATCCTTCACACCTAGGTGTTGAGCAGAGCTCCTGTCCTGTGTGTGTGCACCGCAGTCCTACTGGTGAAGGACGCGTGCTAGCCATTCCCTCAGCCGGTATGGAGTTTGGCTTCGAGCCTGCACTTCAATGTACTCTTATCATATGGTGGGTCACAACAATCTTGGGTCTGTGCCAACTGATACGGGCCCTTTTTCGAAAGCCTCCGTTCACTTGTTTACACAGATGTAACAACAATGCCTCTATGTTAGGGAATTTATTAGCTCAAATGAGAGGTATTATTCATAAGATATGAATATGCATATGCCGTTTACACAAATTAAATTATTCCAAATAGGGAATAGGTCAAAACCTCAACTTGTATCAATAATTACACGATTTCTCGTAGTAATTACTGATATAGGTGGGTAGAATTATATTTTAATTAGGGGAAATTTAGGTAGAGGTTAATGTTCATTTATCATGCAAACTGTCCGTCCAGCGACCAGCATGTATAATTTCTGAACAGAAACCTATCGTCTTTAACACCGACAAATAACCCTTTTCTTGTGGCCACAAAAGAATGATTATTTTCGTGTTTAGACAATTTTAGATATTTCAATAGTAAAATCAAAGGTAGAGCTGTAGCTTAAATCGCGACTTTCAGTGATTTCAGTAATGAAACAAAAGAACAATTTCAATTCAAAGAATTATGGAAGTTTAATCACACAAGCTAAAGATTACATGTACTATTTAAATCACGCAGGAGTAAATATGCATAACAAACAAACAATATAACGATCGTAATAAGAAATAAAATCAAAATTAAAATAACGTAAAAGGTTACGAGAGAGAGAATAGAGAATTGGGAGAGAGAGAGAGTAAGAGGGAGAGAATAAAAATAAGAATAAGAATGATTTTATGTGTGTGTAAGTTAGCAGCGTTTGGAAGGAGATGTGTGTCTCTGTGAGCACGTGGTGGTGTGTTTGTCTCTATGAGCACGTGGTGGTGTGTTTGTCTCCAGACACGTGCATGTGAGTATGTGTGTGTGTGAGAGAGAGTGTAAGTGTGAGTGAGAGAATTTGGAGAAAGGCAGAAACAGTTTAACACATTCATTCACAATGAAACCCCAACATTTCTAGTAATTTTTAGACAACTTTAAACAGCATTTCTTTCAGATTGCAAATTTAAAGATCTACGTTACTCTGTTTGGAAGATCGGCCCCGTGTGTATGCGTCTGTGGATAAAGGCAGCCTGGATCACGTGGTTCAAGCGTCTTTGGTTGCGATGGTGATTCAGAGCGCGAACGAACTCAGCAAAAGATCTTAGCCTTAAGTTGGTTTCGTTGGTTTGTTGAAGAAGACTATCAAACTGAGGTAAAATAGTTTCAAGAAAAAGTAACAGACTTAGAATAAAAACGAAATAAAAAGCGAACGAAGGTTTCCTTGAAGGAAGGAGGCGGGGTCTCTCTTTTTCTCTCTGGCAGACTGCAAGGAATAGAGAGGACGCGCCGCGTTTTGAAGGAGCTAAGCCTCCGCCTTCTCCTGTTTCTGAGCCAATCATTTGGAGAGGACGTGTTGTGTCAACCTCCTTGCGTTTTACACAGTACACGCCTCTTCCGGCTATGTACTGACGGAATAAACTTGTTCATAAACAGTTATAAAACTGGTATTAATGAAAGAATGCATAATTTTATACTTTGAGTTAAGAATTCGACACCGTTGGTTTCTCTCGAGCACGACGATACCACGGATCGTGATTATATCAGTTAATAACAAAAAGTTACATGGTTCTTAATAATAATAAGCATTTCACTTTTGATTATATCATAAAACTTAGTTATAATGGTCTTCCATATAAGGACCATGACATACAACACAAATACATTTCAAAAATATATAGAAAAGAGTGATTTTGATCACAATGTCCAGGGATGTGAGTTTCTCTGTGTTTTGTGTGTGTGCGTAAAGTCATCTTCAGTTCACGAGGCTGTGTCCCCCGCGTGAACTGCGTTCTTCCCCCCTCAAGGGGAAAATCAGTATGTATGTATGAGTGTATGTATGTATGTGCGTTTTACAATCAATGGCCTTTTGGTGAACATCTGTTAACAGTTGTGGCTTGTTTGTGAGATGTTCGATGCTGTGAAAATCCCCAGGGGTAATAGAATCTCCAGTCCGACTGGCGTTTTGCTGGTCGCAAATCTTAGCCGAAACAGTGAACAGAAGGCTGTGTGTTGACACAGGAATAGATTAGGGTTCTTTGGATCAGGGATCAATTGATTTATGCGGATAGTGAGGCATAGTGAGGCGCCAATCGGTCTTCACGTCCTGCGCGTCGGAATCTTAAGACAATAGAGGGGTTTGTAAATGAGGATTCCAGTAAGTTGATTAGGTCCCAGACTAGAGGGGGGTTTGATCACGGGGTAATCTCAGTAATTTAAGCAGTCTGATCATGTGCTTTGCGTTACACAGAGTTGCATTTTCAATGCCTTGTTCCCAAGCTTGGTCTGCAGCATTCGACCTGAAAGACGTGTACTTAGATCTCTATCCTTCCGCTTCACAGGCTTACTGTGCTCTTGCGTTTGAAGACACAAAGTATCAGTACATAATCCTACCCTTCGAGTGCTCCATAGCCAGTTGGGTCTTCAGGTCAACTGGGAAAGAGCGATCTCGCCCAAGTGCTGAGTATCTCTTTTCTAGTGTGGAGGTGGTCTCGGTCTACCGCATCTCTCAAGTGAGGTGTGCCAGTTCAGTGCTACTTAGAAGTGAGAAAGGGTCCCAATGAAAATTTCAGAGGCTCCTGGGGCATATGGCAGATGCAGCCGCACGGCTTCCTCCATATGGAGACCGCTTCAGCACTGGCTTGACCGAGTCCCGAGGTGGCCGTGGTAGAGCGACACGCTCCGTGTAAGTAATCAAACACCTGGCTTGTCGCCAAACCCTCAGCTCATAAGCAGACCTTTTGTTTCCCCGGGCTATGGCTCTTGGAACAAGTGTCCTCCAAATGTTGGCTGAGGGGCCACGTATAAAGGGGGGGGGGGGGGGGGTGTTTATAAGCTGGTTAAAAACGTATAAAAACTTGGTTAAAAACTTGGACTCTTCAGTATAAGCACTCATCAGTTGACTAGAAGACCCATGTTCAATCCCAGCCTCGGTATGTACCAAGACTGAACCATGTTAGTGGACCCAGCGGAAGATGCCACACCTACCTCTAATGTTTCTCTCCAGTTTTAACCACCCAAACTTTGCCAGATTACAGACCCACACCTCCATTGACTGGCCTTCTACCTGAGCCAAGACTGCCTGCACCAGAGAGGTATGACAGGAGGCTTTATCACTCAGTGTACTCTGGCATTCGGATTACAACCTAACAGCTTTCCCACAGAGAACAGCAAAGTGGCATACCTCATCACTCTCCTCTCTGGAAAGGCGCTGGACTGGGCTACGGCCTTGTGGGAACAACATTCCCCACTTACTGACAGTTGTGATCTGTTTGTTGCAGAAATGGGGAGGGTCTTCCATCACCCTACCAGTGGGGGAGAGGTTGACCACAGGCTGCTTCAGATATCCCAAGGAGTGTGGCAGAGTTTTAAGTTGAGTCCCGCACAATAACCTCATAGAGCGGTTGGGACCAAGAAGCCCTGGATGCAACGTTTCACTGTGCCCCATTCCCTGAACTGAAAGATGAACTGGTCTTCAGAGACCCGGCTCCTGATTGTGAATCCCTTATTGACATTGCCATCAGGGTGGACAAACGCATTCAAGAGTGCAGACGGGAATGCCGTGGGGAGATCAGGCTGCCTGAGCCCCAAGTTTCTAGCAGTGCCATTGAATTCCCTCCACTTCCCATGAATTTCGAGGAACTCTTGCAGTTGGGAAGGACCAGACTGTCACAAGCCACGAGGTAAACGACACATGAAGGAGAAATGCTGCTTGTACTGTGGAAAGCCAGACCACTTCAGATCCAACTGTCCCGAGTTGATGGGAAAAGACAACTCTCGTCCAAGAAGAGGGGGGCTGGGGCAAGAGTAATCACCTTCCCCCAACCAGCAGCTTCAGGGGTTTACTCGACATTTCACTGCATTGGGGTAAACAACATCACAAGCTTCTGGCCTTTTTGATTCGGGGGCTGCTGGAAATTTTATGGACTTTACTTTGGCCAGACACCTGAGAGTTCAGCCCATCTCTCTTCAAGAACCCTTAACCATAATTGTATTGGATGGTAGACCCCTGGGCTCTGGTCAGGTTAGCCAGTGCACTACACTCCTCCATCTCTAAATTGGTTGTTATAATGAGAAGATACAGTTTTTCTTGATCCATTCACCAGAGTTCCCTTTAATTCTTGGCTTCCAATGGTTATCCCTTCACAATCCACATATAGATTGAACCGCTAGGGTAGTGACTGCTTGGGGCACTAATTGTGATATTTCAGGTCTCTCTCTCTGTTATTTTTCCGAGTTGCTGAAGACACCTACTGATTCATGACCAACCACCTCCAAGCTTGCTGCCCACTCCTCTAAAGCCACCAGCCCAATCCACTGTGGCCTCCAGAGTCCTGGTGCTTCCTCCTGAGCTGTCTCAAGTCCCCTTATAATATACAGACCTCTGTGAAGTCTTCAGCAAGACCCGCGCAGCCTCTCTGTCACCCCATATGCCATATGACTGTGCAATTAATCTGCTCCTGGGAACCTCCTCGAGGGAGACTTTTTTCCATCTCTGCCCCAGAAAGAGCTGCCATGGAGGAATATATCAATGATGCTCTTAACAGTGGATTAATCCATCCATCTACGTCGCCAGCTCCTGCTGGCTTCTTTTTCGTGGGGAAGAAGGATGGCGTCTTCGGCCTTGCATTGATTACTGGGGACTTAATCGCATTATGGAAAAGAACCGCTACCCACTGCCACTAATGACCACGGCCTTTGAACTCCTACAAGGGGCGACCATTTTCACAAAATTAGACCTTCGAAATGCCTACCACCTTGTTAAGATAAGAGAAGGAGATGAGTGGAAGACTGCTTTTAACACTCCAAATGGCCACTATGAGTATCAGGCAATGCCCTTTGGGCTAGTCAATACTCCAGCCATTTTCAGGCACTTATTAATGATGTGTTACGAGATATGCTAAACAAGTTTGTATTTGTTTATCTTGATGACATTCTCATCTTCTCTCGTTGTTATCAAGAGCATTTCCCACTCATCCTATCTCAACTGCTGAGGAATGGATTATTTGTCAAACTAGAGAAGAGTGAAATTCATGTACCCACTGTCTTTTTTCTTGGATTCATTGTCTCTAGTGGCAACGTCCAGATGGATCCTGGCAAGATTCAGGCGGTTCTGAACTGACAAAGAGGTCCAACGTTTTCTGGGATTTGCCAATTTTTATAGGAGGTTCATTAGGAACTTCAGAACTATTGCAGAACTCCTGACCACTCTTACCAAGAAGGTATCAAGCCCATTTAAGTGGACTGGAAGGGCTTATCACACATTTGACCAACTCAAGCAGCTCTTCACTTCCATCTCAAGCAGCCATTCTGACTTTTCCAGATCCCGAGTTGCCCTTTGTAGTGGAGGTGGATGCTTCGGACGTCGGGGTAGGTCTTGTCGCAGAGAGCAAGGAATGATCACAAACTTCATCACTCACATGGACTTTCCCCAGCTGAGAGGAATTACGACATTGGTAACCGAGAGCTGTTGGCGGTGAAGTTGGCACTTGAAGAGTGGAGACAGTGGCTGGAGGGTGCCAAACACCCATTCCTTATCTGGACGGATCACAGGAACCTCACCTACATCCGGCGGTTCACTTCCTGGAGGCTCCTGGGCTCCTGTAAGGCCGCAGCTTGTAATGACTCTCCCAGCCTCTAGTTGGCGCTGACCTGTAATGATTCTCCCAGCCACTAGGTGGCCCCAGCTTCTGTAGAATTCATTGTGTTGCTACTCATTAGTATTTGATTTCTCCCAGCTGTGGGGCTCATTAGCTTCTTTGTGTTGGCCTATATAAGCATGCCTCTTTCTTTCAGTTGTGTTTAGTCTTGAGCCTACTATGCTTGTATTTTTCTTGCCAAGAAAGCTAAGTCTGTTGTATTTTTGGATTTACCTTTTGCTCATCTTTTCCCTTTTGTTGTACTTTTAAACTTGGACTCTTCAGTAAAAGCACCTTTTGTTCAGTCATCTAAGCCTGCAAGTTATTCTTCTGCTCTTGGGTTCATCTGCTGTTTGTCACCCAAAAGAGATAGAAGCATTGCTAAATCACATTGGAAATAAGGTGAACATCAAACATTAAACAGTATATAAATCAAAATTGCCTAACGTTACCAAATGAAATGTTGACCTAGGAAGAGTTATAGGACTGTGAAGCTTTAGGGGTGTTTATGGACTCGATCTACTCCATCTATGTTTGGATAATCATTCTGAATCCAATATGTCATGAAGCTTCATCCCATTTTTTTTTTTAGCAGAAGCTCTGTTCTTTCTTTTGATATATTGCAGGTTCAGACATTCATACCACAAAATACTCTGGGGGCCATGAATGTTTTGTGATAATGATAAAAAAATAAAAAATAAATGCTAGTGAGGAAAGAGTTAATAATTATTATTTGCAGTGGAAAGTTTGGAAAGCAGAATTATGCTAAATGTATATGCTCTATTTATGTTTTACATATATGCTTTTAATTTATGTTTTTAGTGAAATCAAACTTCAGAGGACTTGAGAGGCCACAACAGGCCCCTGAGATGTGTTAGATACTATAAATACAGTAGCATACACTGGTGACTCCACAGTCCAACTAAATCAGAACACAAATAGAGTTCATTACCTGCAATTTTAATGAAGATGCAGTGATGGTCATTTCAGAGTATATAACATAAGGTATTTCTAATAATGTTTGTAAAGTTAAAAACAACAACAACAGTTTTTCTTAGACTGTGTTTAATTATTACTGTGCTAACCATTAATTTAATTGAATGATTATTATATTACTGAACACACTTAAGAATTTACAGTTAGGGTTGCATTACATGTATAAGACACTGTGGCTAAACATTCTGAGATGAATGTTTATTTGTTTATTTATGGTCTAAAAACATATGAACTTTGTTTGTTCTCTTCCTCAGGTCAATGAAAGTTTTCCTTGTGTAAGGAAAATGGAAAATGGAACATATTTTTACTTCATGTTATTTGAAAATCTTGGGTGCATAAGATATGCTTTCTTCACTTTGGGGTTTATTTTTTACTGTGCTGTCATATACTTTAATGTTCTTATTGTTCTTGTAATAATTCTGGAGAAGACATTGCACAAGCCCATGTACATTTTGATGTCATGCTTGTCCATCAACTCTGTATATGGTACAGCTGGCTTTTTTCCAAGGTTATTGACAGACCTGCTCTATGATGCACATATAATCTCCTTTGAAGCATGTATCATACAGAGTTTTGTAATTTACTCATATGCAGCTTTTGAACTTACAATATTGATGTTAATGGCATTTGATAGGTTTGTTGCAATCAGTAAACCTTTGCATTACAACAACATAATTACCACACGGTTTCTAACTTTTCTAATAGTTATAGCATGGGTTTATCCAATTACTTTTGTTGGTATTAGTGCTCTTTTGACTGCAAGGTTGACAATCTGTGGTAACAAATTGCTAAAGGTGTACTGCCACAACTATGAAATTGTCAAACTCTCATGTGTGAACATTACTATTAATAATATTTATGGCCTGATTGTAACTATCACAACAATTTTTATCCCTTTGAGTTTTATACTGTATACCTATGTCAGAATTATTATAATTTGTCAAAGAAGCACACAAGAGTTCAGGAGCAAAGCATATAAAACTTGTATTCCACACATGGTGATCCTTTTAAATTTCTCAGTTGCTATTTTTTGTGAGCTCACTTTGAGTCGATTTATGACTGGGGAACTTCCTATAGCTCTGAGTGTTGTCATTTCACTTGAATTTATTGTTATACCACCCTTTGTAAACCCTATTGTTTATGGTCTAAACTTTCCTGATATCCGCAAAAAAATTAGGCATCTTATAAAAGCCTCCAAATAGCCTGCTTTGTTTCTGTTGTAATACTGTAACACAGAAAACCAAGTTTGAAGAAATTTAAAGATAATTGTTTAATCAAGTAGTCACTCACCTTCTAGTTGTGAATGATTGCTAAATGTGATATTTTCACCTTTCTGAATTCTATACAGATTTCCTTTGACCTCCTCAGTAAATACATTTTTGTGAAACATTGTATAAGGGTTTTAGAAACACAATCAGAGATTATCTTTCTTAATTGACTGAATAAAGGGGCCATCCATATCATATGAGCTCAGATTAATAACTTTATATATAGAATATAAGCTTCCATGAAATCTTGTAAAAATGATAGACTATTAGTGTCAGTAATGCTTTATAATTGTATTCCACAATTATTGTTTAAAAATAATAAGAATAAAATAAAAAAAGTATTTTTTAAACTGGTGTAAAATTTTTACATTAGCATTACATTGTCAGACTGAACCTGGCTTATTTTTATAAATAACGTTTTAGGAATTAGTTTTGAGAGGTTCAAACAATAGCTGTCAACATACTTTATATCGAATAATTACAAATCGTGATATTTGGTGTAGTTATATCTGTTGTTAATAGAAATAATAACTAATAAATAATAAGAAATAGCTGTGATGCGGTCAGCCCCTTAACCTTGGTGCGCGCCCCCACCTGGAGCAGAGTCTCACGGGCTCTGGTCCATGTGCGGTGGCACCTCTGGACGAAGGCGTGAGCAGAGGGGACCGCGACTTCGGATTCCAGGCTAGAAAAAAATTAAATCTAGCGCTATGTGGGACCAGGGTCTCGAAGGGACAGACAGCGGTTGGAGTAACCCATCTGGGGGTCAATTGGAAGTCTTACCAGTGGCGCAAATCGAGCAAGCCAAAACAAAATCTCGAATGTCACAAGCCATCAATGGCCACCAGAATCGTTGCTTGACCAAAAAGCTGGTACGGTTTACTCCTGGGTGACACGCCACGTTGGAACAATGACCCCATCGAATAACGTCGGACCGTAATTCCTCCGGCACAAACAACCGTTTCGGTGGACAACCGGGCGGAGGCGTTACTCCTTCTAAGGCCGTCTTGACCTTTGATTCGACCTCCCATGTGAGTGTGGAGATGAATAGAGTCTCGGGTAAAATGCACTCGGGAGTAGACAGGCGTTCGGATCGATCAAAAATACGAGACAAAGAATCGGGTTTGATGTTTTTGGAACCCGGGCGGTACGAGAGGGAAAAATTAAAACGACCGAAAAAAAGTGCCCACCGAGCCTGCCTGGAGTTGAGTCTTTTAGCAGATTGAATGTATTCCAGGTTCTTGTGGTCGGTCCAGACGATAAAAGGTACCCCCGACCCTTCTAACCAATGTCGCCATTCCTCCAACGCTAACTTGACCACCAACAACTCTCTGTTACCAATGTCATAGTTACGTTCGGTAGGCGATAATCGATGAGAAAAAAACGTGCGAGGATGCATCTTGTCGTCTGTGGAAGAGCGTTGGGAGAGCACTGCACCTACCCCCTCCTCTGATGCGTCGACCTCCACCACGAACTGACGTGATGGATCTGGGGCTATCAGAATGGGAGCTGAAACGAAGCGGCTCTTCAGGTTAGCGAATAAAGCCTCGGCTGTATCGGACCATCTGAACGCAGTCAGAGGAGCAGCTAAATTACGAATGAAACGTCGGTAAAAATTGGCAAACCCCAGAAACCTCTGTAGGGCCTTACAGGAATCTGGGCTTGGCCAATCCACCACAGATTTAACCTTGTCAGGATCCATACGCACTCCCTCAGATGAGACGATGTAACCTAGAATAGGAACAGACTGTGCATGAAAAGCGCATTTCTCCGCCTTGACAAAAAGCCCATTCTCTAGCAACCTCTGAAGCACTCGTCGGACGTGCTGAACGTGTTCCTGGAGAGACGAAGAAAATATCAATATGTCATCCAGGTAAACATATATGAACTGATCTACCATGTACCATGTCATTGACGAGTGCCTGGAAAACCGCTGGGGAGTTGGACAAACCGAACGGCATGACCAAATATTCAAAGTGCCCCCTGGGGGTGTTAAACGCGGTTTTCCATTCATCCCCCCTCCTGATGCGGACCAAATGATAAGCATTACGTAAATCCAATTTTGTGAAGACTGAGGCTCCCTGCAACCGCTCGAAGGCTGAAGACATCAACGGCAAAGGATAGGTATTCTTTACCGTGATGTTGTTCAACCCTCGGTAATCAATACACGGTCGCAGGGAGCCGTCCTTCTTCCCCACAAAAAAGAACCCCGCCCCCGCTGGAGAAGAGGAAGGACGGATGAACCCGGATGCCAGAGAATCAGAAATGTATTTCTCCATGGCCTCCTTACACCCCGAGGGCCCTATCTTGCACCCAGCGCAATTGACTTTGTACACTGACGCATGTATCATTCCTATTTTGCACCCGCGCAAAGCGCGCTTTTCCCTCCACAGAAGCACGTCGCTAAACTAGGGAATGAACTTGCGCTCCCTGGGCGGTTCAGCGCAAAAAAGGAGGCGTGTTCCGGCGCAAACGTTCCTTCATGCTATTTTGCAGGTTTAGAAAACAATTGCGCCACTAACCAGGAAAAAATAGTTTAAAGTCAGTGGCGCGTTGCGCATGTTATTCATATGCTATTTTAAGGGCGGTATAGTGTCCCCGTCACTACACTGGGGTGTTAGGACCCACACAGACCTCAGGGTGAGCACCCCCTGCTGGCCTCACTAACACCTCTTCCATGATGGGACCGAGTTGCCCATTGCAATCTCACCGGGAGGAGGGTGGAAGAGGGTTTCTGTGTGGAGACCCCGCCCGACAGAATCCTCTTCTCTACTGCCGGGCCCGATCTTTTACGGGGCAGTTGTTGAGAAAGTGGCCCGCCCCTCCGCAGTAGAGGCACAATCCCCGGGACCTCCTTCTCTCCCTCTCCTCCCGGGAGAGCCGAGCTCGACCCACCTGCATGGGCTCGTGATCGTCGACGGGGCTGACCGCATCACAGCCACTGGCCTGGGGGAGTCCGAAGGTCCTAGGAATCGGAGTCGTATGGGTGTGTTGCTTCAAGCGATGCAAACGAGCGTCCACTCGCAGGGCCAGCTCAATAAGTCCGTTTAGGTCCGTTGGCAGGTCCAGGGTATAGATTTCCCGCTGGATGTGGTCAGCCAGCCCATGCAGGAACCTGTCCCACTGCGTCTCCTCGTTCCAGCGGCACTCAGTTGCGAGGGTGCGGAATTCGATAGAATAATCGGCAACTGGTCTATCTCCCTGGTAGAGGTCCGCGAGCTGTCATGCTGCCTCTCTACCTGCGACCGCCCGATTGAAAACCCTCTTCATCTCCTGAGAGAGTGCCGCAAACGAGGAACAGCACAGGTGTTGGTGCTGCCTCCATGATGGTCAGATCGTTCTGTCACGGCAAAGAGAACAGAAGAGGCAATAGCAAGTAAAACTGGTTTATTGAAACAATATCAGTAACCAGACTCAATGGATGAAACACTTGTAACAGTCAGATTGGTAGCGCAGGTTTGCAATAAAGCAACTCAGTCGTCAGAAGAGTGAAGTAAATCCCGGAGTGATGAAGCTGACGTGAAGACTGGAACTCAGATGAACAACAGGAACCCACGATGGTGAAACCTCACACGAAGAACAGACTTGAAGCACGGAGACACGAGGAGGAACAGACACTGCACTGGGAAACATCCAACAAAACGATCTGACAAACACAAGACGCAAGAGGTGAGAATAAATAGGCGCTGGTGATTAGAATCAGCTAGCGCTGATTCTCCTGGAGGATCATCAGCGACCACGCCCACAAATACACACCCATGCACACACATAAACACAAGCGCAAGGAAGAGTCAGTGAATTCATCAACCGTGACACATAATCATAAAGTTAATCAGGTGTCTTGTGTTAAGTTAATGATCTCAGTGTGTGTAGAAAAAAATAAAAATCTCATCATTCGTTATCAATGTATATTTAAGTTCCTCTATAGTTCTCATTCTCTGTCGGGTATTGGTCTTGTGTTAAATTCTGTCAAGTTGCCTTCTCATCAGTGGATTAGCCTTTTTTTTTTTAAACAAACATTTCAGATCTTTGCCTTCATCAGTGTCTTTGACGAAGGCAAAGAGCCCTTTGTATATTCTTTATCTCCTGTTTATAACAAATAAGTATTCTTAGAGTGCAGACCTTTTTTTTGCATTTTTGTAGTGATATAGGTCTCAGCACGTAATTAGCTGGTAGAGCGCGGTGAGTGTTTTGATTTCCACAAATAATCTTATATAGTTTTATTTGTTTCATTGTTCCGTAAAAGCAAGTGGCATGCAATAATTTGGTCATGTATGAATCAAATAAAAAATTTAGTTCTCACTCTCTGTGCTATACGTGACAGAGTATAAGAGTTATACTAAAATATGTGGATATATTTATTTTACTGTAAAATATTTATTAAGATCTTTATTTTGAGATAATTCCCAAGTTCCCATTTGAAAGGAATTTTCTCGGGTTACAAATATAACCATGGTTCCCTGAAGGGGAACGAGACACTACGTCTGGAAGACGCTATCATCGTGCCCGACGTCTGAACCACGTGTATAAACACGACAATCTCAATGTCCCATGACGTCATTGCAGATGCGACTGGGAGTAAAAGATGGCACCTGTAGTACACATCATCAACTTTTTTGTGGGTGGACATTTAAAAAATTCAAGGAGTCAGCCCAATTTTCACCAGCGTATAGGCTGTCCCCATTGCCAAATCATACACAACCACGTCACAGGCTAGATCGATGGGGCTATAGCTCAGTGGCAGCAACCATACAGTATGCGCATACACTGCCACACACACACACTCTCTCTCTCTCTCTCTATTTATGTTGTTTACGTTGAACAAATCATTTGCACACACATTTATGTAATTTTTCTATCTGAAGCTATAGTTGCTTGCAACATTGAAAGCTCCGGTCTCTGTGTTTAGCGCGAAAGCTCACATGATTGCTGCCGGCTCGGGATAAAAATTTGTGCAGGACAGTCGTGCCGTGTACCAGCTGCTTTGACACGATTGGGGTGCTGGTTACTGGTTTGCCGGACACCAGCATGGGAAGCGGGTGTGCTGGTGGACCAGTATAAAGTATATTTAGCATGCTGGGACCTGGGACCATCACACTACAAGTAATGATTGACTATTAGTGGTGAAACCTGCAGTTAACAAGCAGAATCAAAGAAGATAAGAGGAACAACAAGAACAGAAAAAAGAGAAGAAACAAGCAGATAGCACAACAACTACAACTGACTCACAGCCACACAGACAATAAATCAGCAAATAAAATCAATAATATCTCACCAGAGAATGCTTAAACAACTCCAAAAAAACATTATCATGTTTACTTTACTCAACGTTACTAACCCGCTGACTCCGACCTCGTCTACTCCGTGCGTTACTCAGCATCGGTCACGAGCGTCGAGGCCGCGATCAGCTATGGTCTCGTTTACGCCGGCTCCAACATGCCACCACGAAGCCTGGATATTTCCGCAGCGGAAGACGCGAGTCAGGTCTAGGCCAAGAAAACTCTCTCCGACCCTCCCGGTTTTCGAGATATCCACACAAAACCGCTTCTCCCCTCTTCGCGAAACAGAACGCGATGCTGTGATCATCGGTGATTCCATCGTTCGACACGTACAAGCTACGTTAAATAAAAGTAAGGTGCATAGTCACTGCTTTCCTGGTGCTCGTGTTTCTGAAATCGCTGCTCACGTTCCCGAGATTCTGAACGAGCGCGTCGGAACTGTGGTCCTGCACGCGGGAGGGGCCGACATCAGGCTGCGCCAGACAGAGGTTCTGAAGAAAGACTTCAGGAATCTGATCGATACGGTACGCAGCACATCGCCTGATATAACGATCATTGTGTCAGGACCGCTTCCCACGTACCGACTAGGTCATGAAAAGTTTAGTAGATTATTCGCGCTAAATGAATGGTTAATGTCATGGTGCAATGAGCAGAAACTGCTCTTTGTAAATAATTGGAATCTGTTTTGGGAGCGTCCTAGGCTTTACCGTGCCGATGGCTTACACCCAAGCAGATTCGGATCGGATCTTCTGTCAGATAACATCTCCAAAATGTTAAATACCTTTTGACTAGTAACCAAAAGTTCAAATCATAGTCTCTGCTGCACCAAATTAACTGATATAAATAGTGTAGAACATTGCATAGAAACTGTGTCTATTCCTCGTTTAGTGAGATCAAATAATAAATCTACTGCAGGATCTAGAAAAAATCTAATTGTTATTAAACCAGAAAATGTTGCTATTAGTAAACAAAAACAATTTCTAAAGCTAGGTCTTCTAAACATTAGATCACTCACACCTAAGGCAGTTATTGTAAATGAAATAGTCACGGATAATAGCTTCGATGTCCTTTGCCTTACTGAAACTTGGCTTAAACCTAATGATTATTTCGGTCTAAATGAGTCTACTCCATCAGGATACTCCTATAAGCACGAACCCCGTCTGATTGGTCGTGGCGGCGGTGTTGCAGCGGTCTATAGAGATATTCTCAATGTTACTCAGAAAACGGGTTATAAGTTTATTTCGTTTGAAATACTTGTACTAAATGTTACGCTCTTAGATGTTAGAAAAAAATCCATATTATCTCTAGCCTTGGCTACCGTATATAGACCGCCTGGGCCTTACGCTGATTTCCTAAAAGAGTTTGCAGATTTTCTCTCAGATCTATTGGTCAATGTCGATAAAGCATTAATTGTTGGAGATTTTAACATACACGTAGATAATCCAAATGATGCGTTAGGGGCTGCGTTTATAGATTTATTAAATTCCTTTGGGGTCAAACAAAACGTCACCGGACCAACTCATCGTCTTAATCACACACTCGATTTAATTATATCATATGGAACCGATCCAACCGATATAGATATCATTCCACAAAGTGATGATGTCACTGACCATTACTTGGTAACTTGCATATTACATACTGCTGTAATATGTCATGCGGCGCCGCGTTTTCGACCAGGCAGAACAATCCTTCCATCCACCATAGATAATTTCTCGAGTTGCTTGTCTGATCTGTCTCAGCTGCTGCCTGAACCCAAACAAACAGATGAACTAGAAGAACTAACTAGCACTATGAGCACCATTCTCTCTAGAACATTGGATGTTGTTGCACCTGTTAGATTAAAAAAGGTCACAGAGAAAATTAAAGCACCATGGTACAATAATACTACGCATGTTCTAAAGAGAGAAACCCGTAATTTAGAGCGTAAATGGAAACAAACTAATTTAGAGGTCTTTAGAATCGCGTGGAAAGACAGTATGTCACGTTATAAAAAGGCCCTAAAAGCGGCCAGGGCTGAGCATCTCCGCAAACTAATAGAAAACAACCAAAACAATCCTAGGTTTTTATTTAACACCGTGGCTAGACTAACAAATAAACAGACGTCACCCGAACAAAATATCCCGTTACAGTTTAGTAGTAATGATTTCATGAACTTCTTCACTGAGAAAATAGAAAACATCAGAACCACAATTGTAAACGTTCAATCCTCATTCGCACCTTATAATTCAGCCTCAATTTTCCCCCCGCAAGAACAATTACAGTGCTTTACAACTATAGAACAAAAAGAGTTAAATAAACTTATCACTTCATCTAAAACAACAACATGTTTATTAGATCCTATACCAACTAAACTACTGAAAGAAGTGTTACCTGTAGTAGAAGAGCCTCTCCTCAATATTATTAACTCGTCTTTATCTTTAGGTCATGTTCCAAGAACATTTAAACTGGCAGTGATAAAACCTCTCATTAAGAAACCACAATTAGACCCGCATAATCTAGCAAATTATAGACCCATTTCAAATCTACCTTTTATGTCTAAAATACTAGAAAAAGTTGTGTCCGCTCAACTGGGCTCTTTCTTGCAAGAAAATGATATCTATGAAAAGTTTCAGTCAGGATTCAGGCCGCATCATAGCACTGAAACTGCGCTCGTTAAAATCACAAATGATTTACTTTTAGCTTCTGACCAAGGCTGTATCTCAATACTAGTTTTACTTGATCTAAGTGCTGCGTTCGATACTATAGATCATACAATACTCTTAGATCGACTACAAAATTATACTGGTGTTCAAGGACAAGCATTAAGCTGGTTTAGATCATACTTATCAGACCGCTACCATTTTGTCTATTTAAATGGAGAAAAATCGATCATAATTCCAGTAAACTATGGAGTGCCGCAGGGATCTGTGTTGGGCCCTCTATTATTCTCAATATATATGCTGCCACTTGGAAATATTATAAGGAAACATGGAATTAGTTTCCATTGTTATGCTGATGACACTCAAATATATATTTCATCACGGCCGGATGAAAACGCTAAATTATCCAAATTGACAGAGTGTGTTAAAGATATAAAAGATTGGATGATGCGTAATTTTCTATTATTAAATCCAGACAAGACAGAGGTAATACTTATCGGTTCAAAAAACCGCCCACAGAACCTCTCACAATACAACTTTGACATCGTAGGATGTCCTGTTACTTTATCCTCTACAGTAAAAGACCTGGGTG
The DNA here is from genome assembly GCF_963993115.1 of Abramis brama. NCBI lineage: Eukaryota > Metazoa > Chordata > Actinopteri > Cypriniformes > Leuciscidae > Abramis > Abramis brama. The sequence goes on along the minus strand of NC_139972.1, from coordinate 33,671,646 downwards.
TTATACTCGATTGTAACCTGTCTTTTGAAAATCATATTTCGTATGTTACAAAAACAGCCTTTTTCCACCTTAGAAACATTGCTAAGCTACGTAATATGCTATCAGTTTCTGATGCAGAAAAGTTAGTTCATGCATTCATGACCTCGAGACTAGATTACTGTAATGCTTTATTAGCCGGTTGTCCTGCATCCTCAATAAACAAGCTACAGTTAGTCCAAAATGCAGCCGCTAGAGTTCTTACTAGATCAAGAAAATATGATCATATAACACCGATTTTATCATCACTACATTGGTTACCTATAAAGTTCCGTATTAATTACAAGGTATTGCTACTGACTTATAAAGCCCTAAACGGCTTAGCTCCAGTCTATTTAACGGATCTTCTATCACCCTATAATCCATCGCGCTCTTTAAGATCAATAAATTCAAGGCTTTTGGTCATACCTAGGATATCCAGATCAACGAAAGGAGGGAGAGCATTTTCACATTTAGCTCCAAAACTCTGGAATAGCCTTCCTGATACTGTTCGTTGCTCGGACTCACTCTCCCAGTTTAAAACTAGATTAAAGACGCATCTTTTCAGCCAGGCATTCATATAATATTGTTAATCTCACAGTTTCAAACTACAATCCGGCCTCTAGTTCATAAATGCCAGAGGAGAACTGGCCCCCGACTGAGCCTGGGTTCTCCCAAGGTTTTTTTTTTCTCCATTAGGTCACCTGATGGAGTTTTAGGACACCATTAGGCCGCTTGATGGAGTTTTTTCGGTTCCTTGCCACTGTTGCCTTTGGCTTGCTCAGTTGGGGATATTTTGGGGATATTTAATTTTATTCTATCAATCAATAAATTCCACTAGAAACAAACTTTGTTGTATTATTTTATTTTAATACTGTGAAGCTGCTTTGATACAATCTGTATTGTGAAAAGCGCTATACAAATATACTTGATTTGATACTTGATTTGATACTTATTATGACCATACTTAAGTCACCATTATGGTGATCAGTGTTCATTTCGTTGGGCACTTGGCCATGGACTTTGGTTAAATTAATTATCTGTCAGCAATTGTTAAAAGTGCATGCTATCACTATTGTCTACAACATTTCATGTACTGACTGTAATGACACACATTTTACTATGTGTAGTTTTTGGAATTAGTGACTGACAGCTGGAGTTTGACACATGTGAGTTCTCAAATGAGCATGAAAGTGTTTTAAAAAAAGCAACTTTCCATTCTGAACTTGCATTATCAAGTTATTATTAAAGGTAGGGTAGGCAAAGGCAAAGGTAGGGGCTAGCAATAACAAGATTCCACCATCCCTTCAGAACCCTCATCTCCAAACCCAAAACACATGAACGTGCACAGCTATAACAGAGTCTGAAAAGCGTCACCATGAGATGGCGTTAAATTAACTCATGTCTCAAAGCACATAACATATTATGTTTTATTAAGGCGAGACACGGCAGGCAAAAACATTGTTTTTTTTTTACTGGTCAATTTTGAGATTTTTGGATATCTGTCTTCAATAACATGTCTTCTATCAGACTGTGGTGAAAAAAAGTCTGAAATACACATTTAGGTCTTTATTTTATTACACTTTGTCTGTTTGCGTCTGTAGATTTTGCGTAAATTCAACAAAAGTTGTCGTTGTAAATCATCCCGCCGATCCACGATCTCTGTCTGCTCTCTGTCATCACAGGCACGGCTGGAAATCTCTCTCTTCACTGTACAATGCTGTCGGATCCAAATATGGTCATTTCCTTTTTATCAGCAACCAATCGCGAAAGTAAAAGGACTGAATGCGCAATCTCATTGGCTGATGATAAATCTTTAAAGCCCGTTTTCTCAAAATGACCTTTCTCTCATACTCCAAGTCCGAAATCTCCACTTCAGTAGCACCTATATACACCAAACTTTCCAGTCTTGTACCTAGTTATATTATGAAGACATTTACAGAGGGATTTGTAAATATATTATTCCTAGCCTGATTTATATAACATTTTATTCCAAAAAACATGGCGAAAATAATCTTTTTAAGGCTATTGACAGTATATTCTGATTTACAGGATAACAAAAGTAGATATCCATAAATCCCTCTGTAATTTTTTCCCCATCTAATATGTGAACACAATGAAAAAATATTTTTTAATCTGGCTTTATCCAATACTCAGATTTTGTTTTTTTAAAATATATTAGCGCATATTTAATTAGATATAGCCTAATTTGCATATTTAAACATTAAATTACAGAAAACTTGTAATACATTTTTTTCTCATCTTAATGTAGGTAATCAACTGGGAAAGTTTCATGGTGATATCTGCTAGTTAAAAAATGTACCCTATTCACCTGTAGTGTCTCGCCTTAACAAAGTTCGGGAAGAGCATGTTCAGATAATTTGCCTGCTTTGACACGGCCCAAGAGGCCAAACTTAACTTCTCTGTGCTCTTTGTTCCAGTTCCGCCTGATCTGCCCTGGTGGTTTTCAGCCCTGTCTTCAGTCCCATCAGCTCTGCCCTGATCACCTGCCCTGTCAGCTCTGCCCTGATCACCTGCCCTGTTGGCTCTAGCTGCTCCGCCATGGCTCCTCGACCCACCTCAGTCTCTAGCCCTGTTTCCACTCCACGGACCTGGCCCTCTCCCTGTTCCGCCTCTGCTCCAACTCCCTCCTGGACTTATGGTTGTGTTTGGAGCATCTCGAAGCCGCTCCTTTGAGAGGGCCTATGATGTGATTACCCACTGAAGTTTCCAGGATATCCACCAGAGGGCACTCCTCCCCAGACCATTGTCATTCCACCATGAACTACATTTCCCAGAGTCATTTGCCCAGACTCATTATCCCTGATTAGTTTCAGCTGTTTCTCATTTACCCTTGTTAATTCTGTCTATATAAACCTGGTTAACTCATTTTGATATAATTTAAGTGCGAACTAGTGAATACAATAATAATGAACTTAAACAAATTAAATAGCTCTGACTTGTACCACCTGACTGCTGCAGATTCATTTCACCATTAATAATGTTGCCATAGAAACTCATAATTCCGAGTCTGAGGATGTGAACAGTTGCAAGTAGAATGTTACAGGTTGCCATCTCTTAAAGGGTTAGTTCACCCAAAAATGAAAATTCTGTCAGTAATTACTCACCCTCATGTTGTTCCAACCATGTAAGTCTTTCGTTCATCTTCGGAACACAAATTAAGATATTTTTGATGAAATCTGACAGAATTTTGACTCCTCCATAGGCTTCCAGTGTGACCGAAACTCACCGGCCCAGAATAGTTATTAAAACATCGTTAAAATAGTCCAAGTAACTACAGTGGCACTACATTAAGTTTATCATGCGACGACAATACTTTTTGTGCGGAAAAACAACAAAAATAACGACTTTATCCAACTATTAGTGTTCCTCAATGTGGGCCTCTGACGAGAGTTCACGGGAGCGCCAGGACGCATGCGCGAGAACTGAGCTTACGGCGTTCTTCTTCTACTACTACTTGTTACTGACTGCTCACTCCTTGGGAGTATTACCGCCATCTACTGTACAGGATGACGTCCCGACATTGCCGGGTGCGCAAAACGGTCTCTTCATAAGCCGAGGAAGACGCGCACTGTATGTAAGCGATTGAATTCGACACTTATTGTGATTTAGGTCTAGATGTAGTTTTTACAATGGGTAGAAAATGTGCATTTCCTGGATGTTGGAATCTTGAGAAAGCAAAGAAAAAACGTAAAGGTGCTTTACCAATTCTGCAAAATAAACAGATTACCTTTCACAAATTCCCATTAAATGATCATCATCACCACCAGCTGTCCAAAGCTCTCTGTCTTTCAGAACCTTGAGACTGCGGTTGTGATGCAGCCTCTTCCATCTCTTGTAATTCAGTGTCTGTGTATTCTGGTTCGAATAAGCATGGTTGGTTAAAAAAATTCAAGTCTTCATCTTCATCTACATCGAAATCTGCGGACATAGTGACGAATACAGTTTTACATACAGTGCGCGTCTTCCTCGGCTTATGAAGAGACCGTTTTGCGCACCCGGCAATGTCGGGACGTCATCCTGTACAGTAGATGGCGGTAATACTCCCAAGGAGTGAGCAGTCAGTAACAAGTAGTAGTAGAAGAAGAACGCCGTAAGCTCAGTTCTCGCGCATGCGTCCTGGCGCTCCCGTGAACTCTCGTCAGAGGCCCACATTGAGGAACACTAATAGTTGGATAAAGTCGTTATTTTTGTTGTTTTTCCGCACAAAAAGTATTGTCGTCGCATGATAAACTTAATGTAGTGCCACTGTAGTTACTTGGACTATTTTAACGATGTTTTAATAACTATTCTGGGCCGGTGAGTTTCGGTCACACTGGAAGCCTATGGAGGAGTCAAAATTCTGTCAGATTTCATCAAAAATATCTTAATTTGTGTTCCGAAGATGAACGAAAGACTTACATGGTTGGAACAACATGAGGGTGAGTAATTACTGACAGAATTTTCATTTTTGGGTGAACTAACCCTTTAATTACAGTAATTATGACATGGTGTAAAATCATAATCATAACTCATAATCTCAATGTTTTGGTTCAGGAGGAACTGTTTGCGGTGCTCAGTGCCTCTACAACTCTGTATATCCTCATGCACTGATGACGTGTGATGTCTGCATGAGCAGGGTGCGCAGAGGTATGGAAATACATATGAAATACATACCGTACACCCGATGTTCTTTCATAAGAGGTATTTTCATAATAATAATGTATATTAATAATGAGCATAATGAGCATAGCGCACTAACATTATCGAAACATTAGCTATCCTGATTCAACAGTGATGAATGTCAAAGTGCGGCTTGACATTTATACAGAGTTCACACGATTTTTAAACTCATCAGATCACTGTTCTTTTCACACTGCATGACTATCTGTGGTAGCATTCAGTCGCTGCTGATTGCATATCGCACGATGGATCGGTGACAGGGGGTTTCACATTGCATGGCTTTACAATAGGAAGAATCACAGACAACTCTGTCTGGTCCGCAAACTACATTGATTTCACATCCAAAAAAAACAACAAAAAAAAAAAAAACATTTCACATCCAAACACATGCGAGAAGTGATAAGAAAATAACGCAAGATCATGTGTGCGTGAGACCGGAGTTCTCGCGGGAGACCGGAATTGTTATTAGGGACTGTTCGTTTTTTTATTTAAGGGGCTACCGGAGGAGTTTTGAGATTTATAGTCAAAATATACTTGACCCTCACTTCACCAGCAATACATTTTTCTTTGACCCTCCAAAATGATTGTGAAAAAAGGCATGACCCTCCCTGATAATTTATTGATTACTTCTGTACTGGTTTGCGCTTGGCAAAGATGTTCAGATATATCTATGCCTAGTAGACCTACACCAAACGTTCATTAAAAAGGGTCCTGTACAGGGCTGTACAGTGCGACATATATGTACGAAAAGATTGGTCTGTGCAATGAATAAATGTACCACTGTAGCACACGTGCGATACAGTTTTGTAAACTCCATTACTTGTGTTTGTTTTCAGACATGATAACAGTCGTTTTATACTTGTGCTTATGCGATATCACGATTTTTGATTGTGGATGATTCCACGATCTGCTTTTGAAGAAATATGAATCGTGCTACAGCGCACATTCTATCAGCTGCAGTTCTGGAGCCTTAAGCTTGGTTTATACTCGCCGCGTCCGTACAAGCGCGATGGTGCGCAAGGGCCCATTTCGTTTGCCGGTGTGCACGGCAGATTTTGTAACTGCGCGCGCGGCTCCACATCCGAAGATGCACGACTTTGAGCCGAATCTGGCCGAGCATATAAGTCATCACACCGGCACCCAGTTTGTGCATATAGTAGTTGCTTAAATTTACAAAATGAGCCTAGCTTACTATAGCAGAAATAAGCCCTTTTAATTATGGTCCATGTTTTATAAAAAATGTTCTTGAAACTAAATGAAAATTTTTAGTGAAATTAGAAAATATGTAAGTTATCGTTAATTTAGTTGTATAGGCTATGTTCTCAAATTCATTTATTTTGTTCTAATGTAACAAGTAATAATCTCAAGGTTTACTGCTTTACACAATTCTTTTGTAGTGTGGTTTTGGTGAAGTGTACTAAAATAAACATTCACCTGTGTACCTTACTACTTCTCACCGCTGATTCCTGGTGGTTTAGAGGGCAATTACTCTGAGTTGCCTTCTGTCGATTCAAACTGTGCGTTCACACCGCCGCCCAAAATTCGCCCCCCCAAAAAAAAATCTAGAAAGAATAGTACAACGGCGAGCGCGTCAAGTATAAACGCCTCGTCCGTTTGGGGAGGTGCGCGCGCAGGCAGCGGAGGCTCGCGCTGCGGGAGCCAGGCGAAAGTATAAACAAGGCTTAAGTCCCAATACTGTAAAACTCAACGTACATTCACATCACATGTTAATGCAGCGGTAGAGTTACACTCACAGATTATTGAACAGATTAATCAATTCTTCTGGAACCACTGAAACAGATGGAGATTCAATAGTATGTTAATGAATGAGTATAAAATGCTGATGAAAAATCACTGACTGTATTAGATGTAATCGCACGAGAGTAATACGGTAAGTAATACGTTTTTCCGGGAGACCACATAAGAGGGTAATATTAAAAACAATAGGCTTATGGTCAGAAATATAATGATCTACGATCTGTACATTACACACAGGGCCGTTTGAAGGAATTTGGCCATAACATTGAGTGCTCCAGGCAGCAGTGGCGGTTCTACATTGAATTACACCCTGGGCGAGACCCCCTTCGAGCAAACTAAGCACAATATTATGGTGAAATTAGATCTCGTGTTTGAGTTAAAACTGAATTGTTAAGCATAGCAAGAATCATAGCAAAAAGGCTAACAAATAGTATACCCACCAATTAATATTGCCCCTTCATTCATGACATGGATACCGTAATCATACAGAGAAAACATAGTTGCATAACTTTATCTTTCGCTCGTTTCTAAATTGGGCACCTGATGGCTTTGACCTTTCTTGTCCATCTCTTATTTGGCACTCGACATCGACAATCAACAGATTTCCCCTGATCCCCCCCATACCAACTGTCACTCACGACGAGTCACGACCAGAAGTCAAGACTAAACCAATTCACCTTGGTGGTGGAGACCAAGTAATCGTTTTGTATTACCTATTTTTATTAGCAATTCAGACAATTCAGAAAAACAAAAATGTGCAGGAAATATAAAGGCCTGTATTTATAATATTATGAATGAAATGTGCGTTATTTTGGAAGAAAGTCGAGGTGTGACTGACTTAGATAACTATATGATAAGATAAGCTATGAAAAAATCATGTTCCTCTGCCTCTTTCTGGTTAAATAATGTTTATAGATGGGTTACAAAGTATTTATTAAGTAAAAAGACTGTTTGCTAACAGTTAAATGACAATTAACTAAAGATTAAATAACTAACAATGTACCATCTATTAATGATGGTTATTATGAAGTGTTACCGAAAAGATATGTTAGCATTTCCATATTTTGATATTAGAAGGGAAGGGATGCAGCTGCTTTCACAACTACCAATGCTTAAAAACATCCCAAGCTAATGTTTGATATGCACGGAATTTATTGTGTGGTTTTCCTAACCCACATTTGGTAAATAGATTATCACGGTGGAATAGTTAGTATAGCATGCTATGCCACTTTCATCAAAACCTATTACAAAGCTATAGCAATGTCATGTCATTAAATACGATAAACAGTGATTCTGGAACAGATCTGCGTCTTCCTTATCCCGTTAAAAAAATATATTATAGTATGTAACCATATTCCGTCCGTTCGAAAAAAAAGTTGCACTTACTGTTCGTTACAAGCAGCATTTGCCGTCAGGCAGGTAGCTAACATAAACATATTTTTGCTAGCCTACCTGCTGCAAAATTACACCATTTGTACAAGACAAGTAGAGCTATTTTATCCAGTGTAATTTATCACTTACCACTATCTTGTTTTACTTGCATAATTCCGCTTCATGATGACTGCCGAGGAGGTTTTGTATTTTGCCGGCACGTGGTTGGCTGGCTGCTGTCAGTTAATACTGCTGCTGTTAGTTAATACATGATTAACTAATTTTATTTTTCTATGTACATTTATGAAATGCACTTTCTGTAAAGCTGCTTTGAAACAATGTGTATTGTGAAAAGCGCTATACAAATAAATTTGAATTGAATTTAATTAATAGGCTACTCGATCAAAAGAGTTAACGCAAGAGTTAACGCTACTTTGAATAGGCTACTTAATTATACTTTTAAGTATATCTCGATCAAAAGATTGAGTACAGGTACAGGCCAAATATACTTGGACCTTTCTCTCAGTATAAGTCAAGTACACTTAAGTGTAATTTTAAGTATATTTCTGAGAAGTACATAAAGTATATTTCTGAGAAGTATATAAAATGTAGACTGATAGTATACTTTCTTATTTTTAGTTTAAAAGAAGTATACTAATAGAACACTTGAATAAACTTCTTTTTCGTAAGGGCACTTCACTAGAAATCCTGCCCTGCAGCTAATTTCATTGGTTAAGGTTACAGTGATGGGTAGGTTTAGGTATGAGTGTTTGGTGTAGGCAATAATTACTGTGATTGACATGACAAATAAAATCATAATCGGCTGCAGGCGGAGGTTCCACTGAACTGGATTGACGTATTTGGACATGGATGTGGCTTCTGACATAACACTTCGATGTGGGCCGGATTGGGTGTCCACCGCAGGCTGCAGCGAGACGATTCTCCCCCAGCTGGAACTGAAGTTTTGATTGGTTTTGCACTCGAGACAGACCAGTCTGAAAATACAGCTAGAGGTCTGGACCTCTGGGATTTCAATGGTGGGTATGGCCCTGTGTGTTTGTTATTGCACCCCTGTAGCCATGTTGCTCTGTTGTCCCTTTTGTCATTTTGAGTATGAGTATGTAGTGTCAAATTCAGGTAATCGGCATTGAAGCAGCAATGAAGATGTCCCTGAATGTGGCAGAAATAGAGTCAATTCAATTGGCTCTTCAGTATGTCCACCCAAACAACTGGGCAATTGACCTGCATCAAGGCATATCTCTGTCTGTCTTCTCCTAAGTGGCAGGCCATCCTTCTTCCTCACAAGCCAAGTAAAAAAAAAAAAAAAAAGAGGGAAAAAAAGAGGGAAAAAAGTATTACAGTGTTGTCAGTGCTGCTGACCTCTTTCTTATGTTCCATATCTCTTTCTTGTGCAGCTCTCATGCTCATGCTTGTAACACTTTTTACATATGCATATGATTGGAATAAATAGACACAAATAATATAAAAACGAATAAGACAAAAACCTACTTAAATGCATGAAGAATGAAAACTATCATAGAACAGATTAACATAAATCAGTTTCAGTAACTGAGAACTTCCACATGATTTCAAGCATATACCATTCAACACTATAATCATAATATTAGGAGAGGTTCACATGCCACATACTACTAAATTATACACAGATCAATATCACCACCTGCTGGTGAAGGCTGTGGTAAGACATACCCTTTGCCATTTAAAAGTCAAACACAACTGGTGTATGAATCTAGTTCTATAGTACCATATTCACACTGACACTTCACATATTATGTAAAAATGTATTTTCAACTAAAATACCTTCCCAAAGACTCACAACCTCATTATTTGTGTCTGTGTTTGCCGACCAGACTGCACATTTTCAGCCAACACAAGTTGTGGTGTTACATTCTTACATCTTCAGACTTCAAAGTATGTCATTTGAAGCAAAGTGTTCAATAGCTTGCGGTTATCAGAGTGAGTTTTTAGTTACAAGATTTTTACCCACTGTGCCACATTTTTAATGTGTTTTGTTAAGGCTGTTTATGCAAATCAACCCACAGCAGAGAGGTCTTCAGAGACTTGTTTTATGCTATAAAAAGCATGTATGGTGACTCGTAGGTCTTCTTGAACATATAGCACACATAGGCTAGACCTAATTCTCTGCACATTTACACATTCTCTGAAGACAAAGTGATAAATGTCAGATCGTATCACAGAAGGTATTTCTGGTAATGCAGTGTACATGTGTATGTAATTTCATGTACATGTATATTGTTAAACTGACTAAATAATTAATATTCACATGATGTATTAAACATTGTGGCTACAATTATACAAAGCTGATAAGCATGAAAACAGTTGGTTACACTTTAAGGTTAAGTTTGAAGGTGTACTTGTTACAATGCAGTGGTGCAGAGTTATATTAATTAACTAAATGTACTTACTGTAGGGTTAGAGTTAGGATTAGGGTTAGTTGCGTGTACTTATGCATAATTTATAGTTATTACTATATTAACTACATGTAGCATATGTAACAAGGAGACTAAAATAAAGTGTTACCAAACAATCTTTTTTTTTAGGTAAAAATCACGTGAACTGTGTCTTCTTTCACCCTCAGGTCAATGAATCCATCCTTTGCTTAACGAAAAATGGAAAATGGAACATATTTTTACTTGATGTTGTTTGAAAATATTGGGTACATAAGATATGCTTTCTTCGGTTTGGGAATTATTTTATACTGTGCTATTATATTCTTTAATGCCTTTATAATCATTGCAATTTGTCTGGAAAGGACTTTACACCTGCCCATGTACATTCTGATTTCATGTTTGTCCATCAACTCTGTGTTTGGAACAGCTGCTTTTTTCCCAAGGTTACTGACAGACTTGCTCTCTGATACACACTTTGTGTCCCGTGAAGCATGTATCTTACAGGCTTTTGTCATTTATTCATATGCATCAAATGAAAATACAATATTAATGTTAATGGCATTTGACAGATATGTAGCAATCTGTAAACCTTTACAATACAACAGCATAATGACTCCCAGGATTTTATCTTTTTTAATAGCTATAAGCTGGATGTATCCAATGCTTTGTGTTGGTATTACTGCTATTTTAAATACCAGACTGACTATGTGTGGTAACAAACTGTGGAAAGTGTATTGTCACAACTGGGAAATTGTCAAGCTTTCTTGTGGAAACACTATTATTATTAATGTTTTTGGCTTTTTCATAGTGACCACAATTATTATCATGCCTTTAAGTTGTATATTATATTCATATGTTAGAATTCTTACCATTTGTACAAAAAGTTCACCAGAGTTCAGGAGAAAAGCATATCAAACTTGTATTCCACACATAGTGATTCTTTTAAATTTCTCTATTGCTATTTTTTGTGAGGTCACTCTGAGTCGGGTCACGACTTTGGATCTCCCTCTAGGTCTGTCAATTATTCTTTCACTGGAGTTTCTTATTGTTCCACCCATCCTGAACCCTCTTGTTTATGGTTTTAATTTTCCTGAAATTCGCAAAAAAATTATATGCATTATAAAAGCATCCAAATAGCTGTGTTTTTGATGTAATAGATACTACACAGAATATGATATTCAACGCAAAATCATTGTTTAATCAAACATTGTTTTATCTCTTACTATGCTTTATAATGATATACAGTCCATGTTATGTGTTTAAGCCTGTAAATTTTAACCTGCCAGTAAATCTTTGCCACAACTTTATATTTATTATAGGCCTATACATATTTGTCCGGTAGTCCCAGAGTAATATGCATGTTTGAGCTGTATGAACTGAAAGCAACTTGCACTTATATATCCTAAAATATGTCAGTGCCATTGTTTTGTCTCAAGATGCACACCAGTAATGTTTTTTTTTATTTTATTTTTTTAAGGCATATTTATAAAAGCGACTTAAATTTCAAAATTTAACTAATATAAGCCTTGTCTGTGAAACCGGGCCATAATGTATTATTTAGTCTGGCTTGTAAAATCCACCCATTAACTCTTTCCCCGCCACTGACAGAATTTTCCATAATTTATGACACAACGATTTCCCACCATTGACGGAATTTTCCAAGAGGCCCTCGATGCGTACATACTCCAACGTAATAAAATGCTGCCAGATTCACAATCATCTGTTCGGGAAAAAAACGTAACGATTTTAGCGCCAGTCACTGGACATTTCACTTTTTTGTGTTTTTCAAAAATGTTGCCACAGGTACGTTTTTCTAATGAGCCTCGGCTGGTAATGCTGAGATAATAGTTGTTTTTCATTACACAAATTATATTATTCTGTGATTTTAAATTAGTAGTAATAGTGTATTCAAACTTTAAGCAGGGTGTAGTCTTTGAATGAAAGAGTTTGGAATGTATATTTATTTTATTATTACATTTAATATATTATTTTGATTCATTTTAGAAAAAATAAAAATCTACTACTACAATATTGTTTTGTGAAAAAAATGGGGTCTAGAAACTATTGTCACGTTCTGTTGGTGTTTAGTTTCATTTTCATTTCATTTCATTTTGTTTCTCTTCAGTTGACTGTTTCCTTTGTTCTAGTTTCCCACCAGTCTTTAGTTACCATGGACACTCTTGCAATCAATACAAATGTTTGTCATTTAATTCATTATCATTGTATATTTAAGTTCCTCTTTAGTTCTCATTCTCTGTCGAGTGTTGGTCGTGTGTTAAACGTAACGCTGTCACGTTGCCTTCTCATCAGTGGATTACCAGTGGTTATTTTGTTTAAATAAATGCCCTTTTGCTATTAGAACCTTTTTGGACTTACTTCTTCATCCGTGGACTAAACTGTTACAACTATTGTCTTTATTGTCTGGACTGTGACGCTATTTTCTTCTGGAAACAAACTTTTTTGCATTATTTTCCTGTTATCTCTGTAAAGCTGCTTTGAAACAATCTGTATTTTTAAAAAGCGCTACATAAATAAATGTGACTTGACTTATATAGTTCTGTGTTATTTGTTTCATAATTCCGTAAAAGCAAGTGACATGAAATAATTCAGTCATATATGAGTCAAATATATTTTTTTGTTCTCACTCTCTGTACTATATGTGACGGAGTATAAGAGTTATACTAAAACGTGGATATATATATTTTTTTTTTTTACCGTAAAATATTTATTAAGATATTTTTGATGATTTTATATTAAGATAACGAATAAAGAGAAGAAAACGTCTCGGGTTACAAATGTAACATCTCGGTTACGTACGTAACTCTCGTTACCTGAAGGAGGGAACAGAGCCGGTGACTTGGCTGCCCCAGCGGGGCACAGCAGATGTGGCAACGGGATGTGACGTCTCCGTTCCCTCCTTTAGGGAACAAGGGTTACATACGTAACTGAGATGTTCCCTTTCAGTCGTCTCTCTTGGCGTCAAATCGGTGATCAACGAATAGGAATCCCCTACCAAAGCGCCACAGCTGCTGACCCCATCCAGTGCCCTTTGTAAACCTACTACTCCCTCTTACCTGATGGGACAGGGCTTACACAGAGAAGCCCATCACTGCTGTTCTGACTCAGTGAGACTATTGGATAACACTGGGAAAGTGTGCCCTTTCCATTGGAAAAGGAACGCTGCGGAAGCCACATCCTTCCCCGAAAGAGTCATGTGGAGATAACATATGGACTAACCTCATAGGGTGTTTGCATATGGAATTACTGGGGTGACACCAATCTCCTAAGAGATGGGTTCTCCCAAGGGAAAGACACAGGCTTCCGTTTAGGAGCAACCGTGGAAAAAAGCAACATATGGGATCCCCGAAGGGTCACACATATAGCACCCAGCCTAGACCCAGTTCTCAAGGATTCAGCAGGATGTAGGCCTTGCGCCAGACGCTTCACCACGTCCGGCTGCCGAGGGTGACGGAGGATTGGTTAAAACTGTTTTTTTTCAGTCTAGAGACATGAGCGCAACTATAAGCACAGCAAGCCAACAAGAGACGGGCCTCTCGGTGCTTCTACCCGTATGAAAACACAGGAGGAAACCGGCTCTATACGTAGGCTATAGAACCTAGTGAACGTGTTGGGTGTTGCCCAGCCTGCAGCTTTATAAATCTGTTAGCGAGGCACCACGTGGCAGCGCCTGGGAGGATGTCGTCAAGTCACCTTCATTTACATAGTGCTTTTAACAATACGAATTGTTTCTGTCACGATTCATGGATTCATTGACTCGCCCTCGCTATGTGAGTGCGTGTTGTATGAATGGGCGCGGCTCATCAGCACGGCTCATTATCGCTGATGAGCTGATCAGCGCCAGCTGTTCTGAATGAGAATGTCCTATATATTGTTTGTCACCTCGTCTTGTCTTTGTCAGATGGTTGTGGAGGTTCACGGGCTCTGCTCACGGTCTTTTCTCCTCGCTCCAGTTCCTGTGTTCCTGGTCAGTGATTCATCCGCCTGTTCTGAGGATCGGATGCGAGGTCCTGTGTTCCTGTTCTGTGATTCATCTGCCTGTTATGAAAATCGTTTGCGGATCGTCCGTTTGCTGTCTGCCCACTGAGTCCTGCGTTGCCGAGCCTGTTATTCTGCTATTCTGTTTTCTGAATCTGCACTACCGCTATACTTTTGTGTTAATAAACACCAGTATTCACTTGCTATTGAATCCTTGACTGTTCCTTTCGAGCCATGACAGAACCATCTGACCAGACCATGGATTCAGCGAGTGCAGTCAGTTTTGAGCAGATGTTTGTCGGTAACCACGCCCGCATCGATCGTCAGGATGAACAGATCGGTGCCTCGGCTCGGGCGATACAGGCTCTGGTAACGCAGGTGTCCGAGCTCACCTCTCAATTACAACATCTGAGAGGTCCCACTGCGCCAGCACCGCCCCCGCCTGTTCCCCCAGGAAATCCCAACATCAACCGACCGGAGCCGCGCATCCCCACCCCCGAGAGGTATTCAGGAGAACCTAATATGTGTCAAACCTTTTTAACTAAATGTTCGATTTACTTCTCTCTTCAGCCTGTGACGTTTTCCTCCGAGGAGAGTAAAGTGGCACTTGTCATGTTGTCTGGACGCGCGGCTCTGTGGGGAACAGCGGTGTGGCAAAATCAACACAGCTGCTGCTCCTCGTTCCAAGCACTGGAGCAGGAGATGAGGCGCGTGTTCGACCGCGGGGTCGTCGGACGGGAGGCAGCCCGCCAACTTGCAAATCTCCGTCAGAACAACAACTCTGTTTCCGACTATTCCATCCAGTTCCGGACGTTGGCCGCTGAGTACAAATGGAACGAGGAGGCGCAGTGGGACATGTTCCTGCATGGGTTGGCTGACCGTGTTCAGAAGGAGATTTACACGCTGGATCTACCCAAGACATTTTTTTTACGAAATTTAAGAATTACAGAGAATTTGCCCCCCACCCCGCCACCCCACATATCAACAGGAAGGGTATACTTAACATAACAAGCATCTGAATAAATATGCATCTACACAACCGCTGCATGCATATACATACATACACATATACACTCACATACCGCACATACATATATATATATACACATATATATATATACATATATATACACATATACACATACACGCATACACACACCCATTTGTACACATCAAAATATACATATACACATTAAAAAAAAAATAGAAAAAAATAAATATATATATATATATATATATATATATATATATATATATATATATATAAACCGATTATAAAAAATCAGTTTAACTGTCAGAGTTTCTCATTAAAAAAAATATTCCCCATATCTCGTCAAAAGCCATCGAGTTCTTCTTCAAATTGTACATTATTCTTTCCGGTGGAATATAGGACAAGAGTTCATTCAACCACATATTGAAGCATGGGGGTGTGTCACTTTTCCATTTCAATGCGATACACTTATTGGCAGCCATCAAAGCCATTTTAACAAATCTAATATTGTAAAGAGAATATAGAGGTAACGTAGATTAATCTCCAAGTAGGACCAGTCTTGGGTTTAAAGCCAAGTCAGAGCCAATAACTTTTTCAATAGTATCTTTAACAGTTTTCCAAAGGTCATCCAAATGGGAGCATGACCAAAACATATGGATAAGAGACCCAATCTGTGTTTTACATCGGGGACATAAAGCTGAAAGGTCAGGGTTCATTTTATTTAGACGCTGCGGTGTATAGTACACTCGATGAATCAAATTGAATTGCTGCAGTCTATGACGGCTGTTAAATGAGAATGTCTGACTCTTTTGACAGATTGCTTCCCATTTTTCCTCTTTAAAATCAACCTCCAGGTCTTGCTCCCATTTCATCTTGGCCCCCACTGGGCCACAAACAGAAAGCTTCAGCAACATTTTATACATAGTTGAAACAAATTTCTTTATATCTTTACCTACAATGAAGGTGTCTAGTTCCAAAGGATATAGGGATAACAATTTACCTCCTTGCTGAACTCTAATATAATCTCTAACCTGTAGATGCTTAAAAAAGTGCTTGGATTCCAGAGAAAATTTTAACTTTAACTGTTCAAAGGATAATAATGACCCTTTGTCAAATAGGTCACCAAATACCTGAATACCTTTTCTATACCATAACAAGCACAGTTCATCTTTTAATATCTCGGGTAATGCCGGGTTAGCATAAAAGGGTGTACCTGTGTATATTATTTGAAAGTTTTTTGTCTTTTTCCTAATATCAGACCAAATTTTACACCCCTGTAGAACAAAGGGGTTATTAAGAGTTCTTTTAAAAGTATGCACGTAAGGAATATAAGGTAAGCTAGAAAGAGTAATATCTGCTAATTGATGTTGCTCTATTTGTCTCCAAGAAGGGGGGTTATGTCTATTCATTTGCCAAGCCCATATGACCATTGATTGTGCTGCTAAGTAATATAAATAAAAGTCAGGGAGACCGAGTCCTCCCTCACATGGGTTCAAACAGAGGACTTTCAATTTTATTCTTGCTGGCTTACCCTGCCATAGAAATTTTGTTATTAAGCTATTTAAGTGCTTAAAAAAAGATTGAGGGACATGACAAGGAAGAGTCCTAAATAAATAAAGAAACCTAGGGAGTACACTCATTTTAATATAGTTTACTCTACCTATTAGTGAAATGGGCAGTGTTTTCCATCTATCTAACTCTTGCCCCACCACCTTCAACAAAGGGCCATAATTTAGCGTAAATGTCTGGTCTAACTTATTTGTAATTTGTAGGCCGAGATATGTTAAGCTAGTATCATTCCATGAAAATGGTATATTTAATTGAGGCATTACGTCTGCATAGGAATTGAGAGGCATGATAATACTCTTTGCACGGTTTACCTTATACCCCGAGATAGAACCATATGCCTCCAGTAAGTCAACCAATGCAAGGAGAGATGACTCAGGCTTGGTTAAAAAAAGCATTATGTCATCAGCATATAATGAAATGGTATGTTCATCATTTCCAACTACAACTCCATGGATCTGTGGGTTTGATCGTATTGCAATAGCTAACAGTTCAATTACCAAAGTGAAAAGAAGAGGCGAGAGGGGGCACCCTTGTCAGGTTCCTCTTGTAAGTGGGAATTGAGAAGAGATATCGGAATTTGTAAGAATTGATGCCTTTGGATATTGATACAGAGTTTTAATCAACGCCATAAATCTGGGGCCAAAATTCATTTTCTCTAGAACACAGAATAAAAAACTCCATTCGACACGGTCAAAAGCTTTTTCCACGTCCAAAGACACAGCTAAGACGGGTACTTTATTTTTTTTTGAAAAATGAATAATATTGTAGAACCTTCGGACATTATCATAAGGAGAACGGTTAATGACAAACCCAGTTTGATCCATAGCCACCAGTTCAGGTATAAGGGGAGCCAATCTATTTGCAATAATTTTAGCTAAAATTTTATAATCCGTATTTAATAAAGAAATTGGTCTATAGGAGCCGCATAGATTAACTTCCTTCCCTGGTTTGGGTAGCATAATAATCAGTGCTTGTTCTAATGTGTCAGGTAATTTCCCATTATATAAAGTCTCCTTATATATTTCTACCAAGGGACATAGAAGCTTTGGTAATAACTTTCTATAAAAATCAATAGGGAATCCATCCTACCCAGGGGCTTTACCACCTGACAGGCTGCATAGTGCCCTTTGAACCTCCTCCTCAGTAATATCAACTTCTAAGCTTACCTTATCCTCCTCCGATATAACAGGTACAGATAAGTAATTTAAGAACATTTTTATTGAAGCTAAATTACTCCCCTGAGAAGAGTATAGGGACCTATAGAACTCTGCAAAAGCAGTATTAATAAGCTGTGGGTCCCTGGTTATCGAACCATCTTTTAGTTTAATTGAGGGGATTAATTTACTAGCATCTTCCCTTCTAATCTGCCAAGCAAGTAAAGAACCAGACTTCTCTCCATGTTCATAATATTGTGCTTTAGTTCTTAAAAGAGCATTCTCTGCTTTATGGCTGATAATAATATCATATTCAAGCCTTTTAGTGTTTAACTGTTATAGATCATAGATTATATATCATTCTGAGTTTCTATATGTTTTTTTTTCCAAAGTAGAAATAGCCGATTCTAAGGAGCTTAGTTTCAATTCATTCTGTTTACGTTTCCTCGATGTATATGAAATAGTTAAACCTCTTAAAAAAGCTTTCAAACAATCCAAGATAACTAATATGGAAGCAGTGTTTTTATTCAGTTCTAAAAAGATCTCAGTGTTGGTATTAATAAAGTCAATATATTCTAAATCATTGAGAAGGTAGTTACTGAATCTCCACCGCTTCTTCCCAGCTGTTTGTCCATACTTAACAAGCATCACTAGCGGAGAGTGGTCAGTGATTACTCTTGGCAAGTAATCACAAAATGATACAAGATGTTGCTTCCCAGAATATATATAAAATAGATCTATTCTAGAGTAGCTGTTATGCTTGTGAGAGTAAAAAGAGTATTTCCTTTCATTTACATTACGAGCCCTCCAAATATCAATAAGATTATGATAGGCCATTTCTTGTTTTAGTACCTTAGCTGCAGCTGTATGTGAAAACCTATTAGTAGCCGATCTATCTAATATACCCAGGGTCAAATTCAGATCACCACCAATTATAAGTTCAGAGGAGGGGTAATTTAAATTCAAAAACAAGTTGTAGAAAAATTGTGGTTCATCAAAATTTGGTCCATAAACATTTACCAAGACTATTGGTTCTGAGGCTACATAACCTCTTACTATGACAAAGCGGCCCGCTTTATCTTTAATTACTCGGTCCTGTTGAAATTGTACTTTATTACTAATCAGTGTAGCAACCCCTCTTGCTTGAGAAGAAAATGAAGAAAAGAAAATCTGCCCTTTCCATTGGCACCCTAATTTAACATGGTGTGCTACTGTTAAGTGGGTCTCTTGTAGGAAAATGAAATCAACACTCTGCTTATACAGAAAATTAAGAATTTTTTTCCTTTTCAAGGCTTGATTTAACCCATTAACATTCCATGTCATATATTTATGCTGTGTAGAGCTATTCATAACTTAATTGGGGCCCTGTAACTAAGCTCGAGTAAAATAGAATATCACCATTCAACAACAGTACATACAGAGAAACAACGACAAAAAAAAAAAAAAAAAAATTATTTATCAAAACCAAAAAGGTTACCCTGATATTTCATTAACAGCAACCCTATCCTGATCTATGTGTCTGCCTTCCTAAAGAAATGCAGATCGATCAAACACTTCACGTACTGGTGATATAGTCACCTTCCCAACCCAGCAACTGCTCCATTGCAGGGACTTAATTCATATTAATAATTATAATAAAAAATAAAAAAAGGGGTTAGTCATAATATGCATAGTATTTCATTTTATTTCTTAGAATCCCTCATTTTCAATTTAATCTAAACTGCCCAGTAAATCCAGACATATAATAGCCTATACCAAAGTATATCACTTATAGTTGTCCAGCAGAAAAAAGAAACGAAAAAGAGAAGAAAGGAAAGAGAACGAAAAAGAAAGAGAAAAAATACTTATAGAGTACATAAAGAAAAAAAAAATGCATACCTTGAAGGTTAGCGTGTTCAAAAGTATTCCACTGTAGGGTAGCAATAATCTGTGCCCACATAAAAAAAAAAAAAAAAAAAAAAAAAAAAAAAAAAAAAAACAAACAAATTTAAGTCTGTGTATGGCACCTATTAATCAAATGGCCCTTGTCCCGCTGTTGCGGGGAGCGAGCCTGGGATTAGTTATTAAGTTAAGTTGAGTTGACCCGGCATAATATTCAGGATGGTGTTGTCGCAGATATGTCTCAGCTGATTTTGGAGAGGTAAAGGATCGACGTCCTCCTGACAGGTCGATCCGTAGCGTTGCCAGGGAAAAGCAGGCTGTATTTTGTGTCACATCTCTGTAGCAATTTCTTCAGGTCGGTGAATGCTTTGCGCCTTTTGTACAACGCTGTGGAAACATCTCTGAAGACCATAATAGTAGAGTTGCCGTACTCCAACTTCTTTAGTTGTCGGGCGGCTGCGAGAATTTTCTCTGTGTCACTACTGCGCAGCAGACGAATAACCAGCGCCCGTGGTCTATCATGTTCAGCTGGACGACGGTGCAGAGTGCGGTGACAGGCCTCAATTTCAAATGCGATGCTTACTTTCAGGATCTTTGGTAGCCATTCCTGTATGAAAGCTACACCATCTCTGCCTTCAACTCCTTCAGGGAAACCCACCAAGCGGAGGTTATTCCGCCGGGCTCTATTTTCCATATCATCAAGTTTTCCTCGGAGCTCTTCAATTGCAGCATTAGTCTCTTTCTTAGAGTCGGCAATATCTGCACGCAGATCCACAGCGGTTGCTTCATATTCTGACTGTTTGGCCGAAAGATCCGCCAACTTTTTATTAATAGCCGAGTGCTCATTGTGAATTTTCTCTACTACCTTGTTTATTTTACTCAAGCGGTCCTCGACCATGTCGTGTATTCTTGAGAAGCCCTTTTCCATCTCCGAAAGAAACCAAGCAGGTGGCGTGTCTTCACAAGACTGTGATTGCGTGGTATTATCCACAGGTGCAGCTGCCGGCATGCCATCGTCTCCTCGCCTCAGGCCCTTCCTGGAACTCATTCCGAAGTAGTAGTAATAGTAAAAAATAAAAATAAAAAATCAATAAGTAACCAGTCCAGAACCAATATGAGACGGCTTGTAACTTGACTCGTTTGGAGACTCCAACAATAGGCTATATAATCAATTGGAGGGATTTATACTTTCAATGGAGCAGAGCGAGTTGCGAGTTGCGACGTGTGCGCCGAACGTCTCTCGAACGATCCTGAACCCATGCAGGTAGGTCGAGCTCGGCTCTCCCGGGAGGAGAGAGAACATCGTCGTTCGAGAGGTCTGTGTCTCTACTGTGGAGAGGCCGGCAACTTCATCTCCACATGCCCTTTAAAAGGCCAAGCCCGGCGGTAGGACGGAGGCTACTGTCGGGCGGGATATCCATGACCAGACCCTCGAACGCCACCTTCCTCCCGGTGAGACTCCAGTGGGCAGACCGCTCCTTCAACGTCCAGGCGCTGGTGGACTCGGGTGCGGAGGGATCTTATGGACTTTTCTTTGGCGCACAAGCTTCACATCCCCATCACGGCCCTGGAACACACCATCACGATCCACGCACTAAATGGACAGGAACTCCCTGGGATTACTCACGTCACTGGTCTCATCACACTCATCACCTCGGGTAACCACTCTGAGAGGGTCTCACTCTACCTCACCCAGTCACCTCACGCTCCCATTGTCCTGGGTCATCCGTGGTTGGCTAAACACGGACCCAGGATAGAGTGGGGTCAGAACTCTGTATCCGGTTGGAGTGATCTATGTTATGCCTCATGTCTTTCGTCTGTTGTTCCGTCTGTTTCTTGTTCTGTGTTGCAGGAGGAGCCAGTGAATCTGTCTAACGTGCCATCGGAGTACCTCGACCTGAAGGAAGTGTTCAGTAAGTCCCGGGCTGCTTCTCTTCCTCCGCATCGTCCCTATGACTGTGCTATAGATTTACTTCCAGGTACGTCTCCGCCTAAGGGCAAGTTATATTCGCTTTCTGCTCCAGAAAGGGAGTCTATGGAGAAATATATTTCTGATTCTCTAGCAACGGGGTTCATCCGTCCTTCCTCTTCTCCAGCGGGGGCGGGATTCTTTTTTGTGGGGAAGAAGGATGGTTCTCTGCGACCTTGTATTGATTACCGGGGGTTGAACAGCATCACGGTAAAGAATACTTATCCTTTGCCGTTGATGTCTTCAGCTTTCGAGAGGTTGCAGGGAGCATCAGTCTTCACAAAATTGGATTTACGTAATGCATATTATTTGGTTCGCATCAGGAAGGGGGATGAGTGGAAGACTGCGTTCAACACCCCCAGGGGGCACTTTGAATATTTGGTTATGCCGTTTGGCCTTTCCAACTCCCCAGCGGTCTTCCAGGCACTCGTCAATGACGTGTTGAGAGACATGGTAGATCAGTTCATATATGTTTACCTGGATGACATATTGATTTTTTCTTCGTCTCTCCAGGAGCACGTTCAACACGTCAGACGAGTGCTCCAAAGGTTACTAGAGAATGGGCTTTTTGTCAAGGCGGAGAAATGCGATTTTCATGCACAGTCTGTTCCTTTCCTAGGGTACATCGTTTCGTCTGAGGGAATACGGATGGACCCTGAGAAGGTTAAGGCTGTGGTGGAGTGGCCAAGTCCAGATTCCCGTAAGGCCCTACAGAGGTTTCTGGGGTTCACTAACTTCTACCGGCGTTTTATTCGCAACTTCAGCCAACTAGCCGCGCCTCTGACTGCCTTGACCTCCCCCAGAACGGCGTTCAGGTGGTCAGACACAGCTGAGGCTGTGTTTGCTAAACTGAAAGGCCGCTTCGTTTCAGCCCCCATCCTTATTGCCCCTGATCCATCACGTCAGTTCGTGTTGGAGGTCGATGCGTCTGAGGTGGGGGTAGGAGCAGTGCTGTCCCAGCGTTCTCCCACAGATGACAAGATGCATCCCTGCGCGTTTTTATCCCGTCGTTTATCACCTGCTGAACGTAACTACGACATTGGTAACAGAGAGCTGTTGGCAGTAAAGTTAGCGTTGGAAGAATGGCGTCATTGGTTAGAAGGGTCGGGGGTACCTTTTATCGTCTGGACCGATCACAAGAACCTGGAATATATCAGATCCGCCAAAAGATTGAACTCCAGGCAGGCTCGGTGGGCACTTTTTTTCGGTCGTTTTGATTTTTCTCTCTCGTACCGCCCGGGTTCCAAGAACATCAAACCCGACTCTTTATCGCGTATTTTTGACCGTTCCGAACGCCCGTCTACTCCCGAGTGCATTTTACCTGAGACCCTATTTGTCTCCACACTCACATGGGAGGTCGAGTCGAAGGTCAAGTCGGCCTTAGAAGGGGTAATGCCTCCGCCCGGTTGCCCACCGAATCGTTTGTTTGTGCCGGAGGGATTACGGTCCGACGTTTTTCAGTGGGGTCATTGTTCCAACGTGGCTTGCCATCCAGGAGTTAATCGCACTAGTTTTTTAGTCAAGCAACGATTCTGGTGGCCACTGATGGCTCGTGACATTCAAAGTTTTGTTTTGGCTTGCTCGGTTTGTGCCACTGGTAAGACTTCCAATCGACCCCCAGATGGGTTACTCCAACCGCTGCCTGTCCCTTCGAGACCCTGGTCCCACATAGTGCTAGATTTTATCACCGCCCTCCCACCCTCTCAGAGCAATACGGTCGTTTTGACCGTGGTGGACCGGTTCTCGAAGGCGGCTCATTTTATTCCCTTGCCCAAATTACCCTCAGCCAAGGAGACAGCGTTGATCGTTGTTGATCACGTCTTTCGCTTACATGGCCTCCCGATAGACGTGGTTTCTGACAGAGGACCCCAGTTTGTGTCCAAATTTTGGCGAGAGTTTTGTAAGTAACTGGGAGCGACTGTCAGTCTGTCTTCAGGGTTTCACCCCCAGAGCAATGGTCAAACCGAGAGAGCCAACCAAGATTTGGAAAGGGTGTTATGATGTTTGGTCTCCAAGAATCCTTCCTCCTGGAGTCAGCAACTTTCAATGGTGGAGTACGCACACAATACGTTGCCAGTGTCGTCCACGGGCCTATCTCCGTTTGAATGTAGTGTAGGTTACCAGCCACCAATTTTTCCCAGTCTGGAATCTCGCGGTCCCCTCTGCTCACGCCTTCATCCAGAGGTGTCACCGCACATGGACTAGAGCCCGTGAGACTCTACTCCAGGTGGGGGCGCGCACCAAGGCTAAAGCCGATCGCCACCGGTCTAAGCCTCCCGTATACGTCGTTGGTCAAAAGATGTGGCTTTCAACCAGGAACATTCCTCTCCGCTCCGTTTCTAATAAACTTGCTCCCAAATTCATTGGCCCGTTTACTGTCACCAAAATCATTAGTCCGGTGGCAGTCCGCCTCAACCTTCCTCCAACATACAGGAGAATTCATCCCGTCTTTCATGTGTCTAAAATAAAGCCCGTTTTTCGTTCTCACATTAATCCGCCGGCCCCGGTTCCCCCCCCCGCCGCGACTCGTAGATGGGGAACCTACATATTCGGTTAATCGTATACTGGACTCAAGACGGAGCTGACGCGGTTTCCAGTACTTGGTGGACTGGGAAGGTTACGGTCCGGAGGAGAGAAGTTGGGTTCCTGCTAGGGACATCCTGGATCACTCCCTTATCGATGATTACAATCAACAGGTAAGGGTGTCTGGGAACGCCAGGCGGCGTTCCTAGGAGGGGGGGGGGTACTGTCACGATTCATGGATTCATTGACTCGCCCTCGCTATGTGAGTGCGTGTTGTATGAATGGGCGCGGCTCATCAGCACGGCTCGTTATCGCTGATGAGCTGATCAGCGCCAGCTGTTCTGAATGAGAATGTCCTATTTATTGTTTGTCACCTCTTCTTGTCTTTGTCAGATGGTTGTGGAGGTTCACGGGCTCTGCTCACGGTCTTTCCTCCTCGCTCCAGTTCCTGGTCAGTGATTCATCCGCCTGTTCTGAGGATCGGACGCGAGTTCCTGTGTTCCTGTTCTGTGATTCATCTGCCTGTTATGAGAATCGTTTGCGGATCGTCCGTTTGCTGTCTGCCCACTGAGTCCTGCGTTGCCGAGCCTGTTATTCTGCTATTCTGTCTTCTGAACCTGCACTACCGCTATACTTTTGTTTTAATAAACACCAGTATTCACTTGCTATTGAATCCTTGACTGTTCCTTTCGAGCCATGACAGTTTCAAAGCAGCTTTACAGTGATAATAGGAAATTACAGTAACAGAGATTGTTTTGGCTTTACAGCAGCTCTAGGATAAAGTTATTGTCCAGCTAAAGTTAGTTTTGATTGATTTATTCACTTCCGTTGCGAAGATCATTAGTTATTAACTTAGGGGCCGCTAACACAATACCGTTCTAACAGAAAACCCTCAACGCGCTCCGGCTGCCCATCCGCACAAACAGCAGGTTCACCACCTGGTCCCTGAAGGGAGTGGTAGGAACCTAGGAACATAGCCAGGCCGGGGTATCGGTACCACGTGGGAGTCGTCCGGCCCAAACTCTAGGCACAATTTTGGTCGACCGAAAATTCCTGCAGATCCCCATGGCCGGGAAAAATATTCTGGGGGCCATGAAAGCTTTGTGAAAATGATAAAAAATGCTGGTGAGGAAAGAGTTAATAATTATTATTTGCAGTGGAAAGTTTGGAAAGCACTAGAGGCAGAATTATGCTAAATGTATATGCTCTATTTATTTATGTTTTACATATATGCTATTAATTTATGTTTCCAGTGAAATCAAACTTCAGAGGACTCGAAAGGCCACACCAGGCCTCCTGAGACGTGTTAGATACTATAAAAACACTAGCATGCACTGGTAACTCCACAGTCCAACTAAATCAGAACACAAATATTTTATTCATTCCTCAATTTTAGTTAATTACCTGCAATTTTAATGAAGATGCAATGGTGGTCATTTCAGAGTATCTGAAGGTATTTCTAATAACGTTTGTAATGTAAAAAAAAAATAAAAAAAAAATAATAATAATATTTAATTATTACTGTGCATTCATTTAATTGAATAACTATTATATTATTAAGTTATATTATTTTTATAACATTATTTACAGTTAAGGTCACATTACATGGTATAAGACTAAGCTGAATGTTTGTTTGTTTGTTTATTTATTTATGGTGTAAAAACATATGAACTTTGTTTGCTCTCTTCCTCAGGTCAATGAAAGTTTTCCTTGTGTAAGGAAAATGGAAAATGGAACATATTTTTACTTCATGTTTGAAAATCTTGGGTATACAGAAAAAAAAATGTCTTTACTTTGTGGTTTATTTATTTACTGTGCTGTCATATTCTTTAAATGTTCTTATTATTCTTGTAATATTTCTGAAAAAGACATTGCACAAGCCCATGTTCATTCTGATTTTATGCTTGTCCATCAACTCTGTATATGGTACAGCTGTTTTGTTTTTTACCAAGGTTATTGACAGACCTGCTCTATGATGCACATAGAATGAAGCACTATGAAGCATGTCTCATACAGAGTTTTGTCATTTACTCATATGCAGCTTTTGAACTTACAATACTGATGCTAATGGAATTTGATAGGTTTGTTGCAATCAGTAATCCTTTGCATTACAACAACATAATTACCACACGGTTTCTAACTTTTCTAATAGTTATAGCATGGGTTTATCCAATAACATTTGTTGGTATTGGTGCTCTTTTGACTGAAAGGTTGACAATCTGTGGTAACACATTACTAAAGGTATACTGCCACAACTATGAAATTGTCAAACTCTCATGTGTGTTAGGGTTAGGGTTTGTGGATCAAATGCTGGCCTGGGTCGTGGAGTTGTGGTGAACCTGGCCTATGGAGCAGTGGTGGGCCTGGATCATGGAGTTATGGACCTGGACCATGGAGCAGTAGCCAGCCTGGTCTATTGAGTAGTGGAGGGCCAATATCTGCATCCGCTGGTACATATAGCCGGTGGGACTGAGGAATAAGACAGAGCCGGGGGGAAGAATGAGCCAGATGGAGCCGAAGGTGCAGGCAGAACAATGTGTGACCAAGGCGAAGCCGGTGGGACAAGGGAGCACGGTGGAGCCATCAGAACAATGGTTTCCGATGGAGCCAAGTGAGGGAGGAGCCAAGGCAGAGACGATGGGTCGACAGGCCGAGGTGGAGCAATGGATACAGAGGCTGGAGGTGAAGCCAGGGGATCCTCTGGGCTAGGCGGAGCTGGAGGACTGAAGCTCAGAGGCAGTTCCTCACAAACTGGTGTAGGATAAGATGTCGAGGGGCTGAGGAACTGGCTGTCAGAAGAGGTGGGAGAGGGAGTAAAAACATAATTTACATGGGGCTGGAAAGAACCAGAGGGGTTACAGCAGAATCAGGACTGGACGGAACCAGCAAGGTTAAAGGAGAGTCAGGGCTGGGCGGAACCAGAAGGGTTACAGGAAAGTCAGGCCTGGGTGTAACCAGCGGGAAAACAGGAAAGTCATCCACAAACACCTCCAATCCTTCTATCCTTTATAGAAGTTCTAAATGCCATAGACATCACATCCATAGCTGTGGGGTTGTGGGCGGGGCTTTCCTCCCAGCTAGCCCTCATACTCCACTAACACTCCCTCTGTAATGCACGTTATTGCCGGTCATGCACCTGGTCAGATGCTTCAAGGGGCACAGGCTCCGGGGCGATGTCCTCTCCTGTCCTCTATGCAGGCTCAGGCTCGTCATTCGCGGCAGGCTGATCTCTGCTTTGTAATGATGTCCGATTTGTGAATGAATCATTTGAGTCGGTTCATTTTAATGAATAGGAGAAACCCGTTGATAAAAAACAGTCAGAATGATTCATTTATATAGGAGTGGAACAATTTCGGCTGTCTATGAGGGTAGACGATACAAGGATTATTCTATGGATTTTTTCCTAGGGGAGAGAGGCCTGGAATTGACTGAATCTAGATTAATGCCAAGGAGCTCAATGGATGTGGCGGGGCCCATGGTTTTCTCCTGGGTGATGGGGATCCAGAGCTCAGGAAAAAAAGAAGAAGAAAAAAACCCTTTTTGAACTGTAAGGATATTCGTTGTTTGAAAAAATCCATGAAACAGCTTTTAATAACATGTCGTAAATCTTGGGGCTGATTTTGTATCTGAAAGTTAAACGTATGGCGAAGTAAAATTTCCCGTGCCAGCATACCCCAGATAAGTGGCATTAATCCAAATTATTGGCATCACTTTGAAAATAGAAGGGATGTCGACTTCGGCGAGCCAAGCACCATGACCCGTAATTTTTATCATATCGATTGCTTTATCTATGTCGTGGTATTTGAGAGAATATTCGTTGAGAGGAATTAAGCTGTTTATGCTTGGGAACGAGGATTTATGCAAAGATGACAGATTGATTATAATAATAATAATAATAATTAATAATTTATTGTCATATGTATTGTTATATTTTGAAAACAGGGCACAGCGACAAATAATAAACAAGGAAAATGGTATATGAGGCGAAGAATCACTAGTAACTAGAAAAAATAAATATAATTGTGTGTGCTGCAGCGATGCAAAGTCCAGTTCACAGTTATTGCAATTGTTGGATAATATGCATAATAGACGGATTAAGTGAGATCAACAATAGCACAAAACAGGGCAAAGCGACATATAACAAACAAGGAAAAGGGTATATGAGGCGAAGAATCACTATTAACCAGAAAATGTGTATAATTGTGGGTGCTGCATCAATGCAAAGTCCAGTTCACAGTTATTGCAATTGTTGGATAATGTTAAGTGAGTGGACTAAGTGAGTGGAGGGGGGAGAAGGGAATGGTGCTTATTCAGCAGTCTAACTGCCTGGGGGTAGAGACTTTTGGCCATTCTGGTGCTTCTGGCTTGAAGAGACCTGTACCTCCTGCCCGATGGTAGCAGGCAGAAGTTCCGGAGCATAGCCAGGACATTATTTCTGGGGAGGCCAGCTTGGGCCAGTCTTTTATTTGGGGTGGCACTTGATTGTCAAAAACTACTATTTTAAAACTCACGCACCGCATCACTCAGAGTAGCGGTTTTCCCGCGGCTCGTCAGGCCATAAACAATGGATTGAACTTCCTTATGGACACTAATAATGTCATATTGATAATCCATGTTATCTGGATGGGTGCTTAGAAAATGTGCGAGTGCGATGTGTCATGATTATGTGAGGGGTTAGGGACCTTAACATGAGACGGGGATGTTTTTAGTGCAAATGACAGAAAGACACAATATGAATTGTCATTTTTATCATTTATTTAAGTAAACCATAGCATTTTAAGTGCAATATTCAATTTATTTGTGATAATATAACATATTTAAAGAGAGAGAGAAAAGAAAAAACATTGATGCAGAATGATAACACAGGACTGGTGGTTTATGGGTTGCAGTACTGAAGACAGCTCTGACACACTGACAAACCAGGTCTAGAAGGGGCACTCTTTGCTTGTGTGTGTGTGTGTGTGTGTGTGTGTGCGTGCGTGCGTGCGTGCGTGAGAGAGAGAGAGAGAGAGAGAGAGGAGGTAGATCCATGTAAGTCATTTTACATAATTGTATTTTTGTTTGTTTGCTTATTTGTTATTCTTGAGAAATATCTGAGAGTGTCAGTGTGAGAAGCTGAGCGCAGATATGTCTAAATGTCAATAAATAACAAGATGTCTAAATAGAACAGACATGTAATAACATTGCAATACTCATGTCCCATAATACACTCTACAGTAGGTAGGCCAGAAAAACTAGAAGATAAACAAAAGATGTAAGATGAACAACATCACTAGCTCGTCCTCTTTATTGTTAAGGCTGTTTATGATCCAGAATTGGCAGGTATAACATAAACAGATGCTGGTTACTTAACTGTTAGTTTACAGTAGCTGTATTCTCCAGTTGTGATGATAGCAAATCGATCAACAAACTCATCTAAATTTAAAGACGCTGCCCTCCTGTGTTCTATGCTCAACCCCCCTAGATCACTCAGCCTATCCTCTCCCATTGTAGTTCTCAGGTGTGTTTTGACAAGCTCCAAGCAGGAAAAACGTACTCGGTTACTAACGTAACCTCGGTTCTCTCTAGAAGAGGGAACGAGTACTGCGTTCGTCAGAACGCTGCGGGAAAAGTCTCTTTTCACGAAATACTGAAGCAAAATTATCCTTAATTTTCATATTTGTAAAACGCATTGCGGCAGTGCACAGCCATGGCGAGACGGCTCGCTCACTCATTGGCTGTTCTGCGGCAACTGCATGAGCCTATCGAGCGAGGGCTGATGCAACATCAGACCAATGAGAGCGCTTCGCGCGCTCCTCGTCACATCCCGCCGAAACGGGTGTGGCCATCCCCTATAAAAGGAGCTCGAGTAGGCTGATTCAACTGGTTTTCATCGCCGAAGCGAACCAGAGCGAACCGCGCGCACGGCAGGGAACGCAGTACTCGTTCCCTCTTCTAGAGAGAACCGAGGTTACGTTAGTAACCGAGTACGTTCTCTTACGAGAGTTCTCTCGTACTGCGTTCGTCAGAACGCTGCGGGAACCACTTGTAAGACGCCGTGCGTGCTGGGATGAGAAAACACCGACCACTGGAAGCTAGTCCAGGTATACAGTGCATAATCACCCGGTAGACTCGGAGAGTCTGGAGGGGGGGGGAACAACCACCCTCAGATAGCTGCGTCCTAAGACGCGATATAACATCACATAGGCAGGGGGAGGCCTGGCTAATGTGGGAAATGTGGGTCTTACGCAAATTTGCCCAGATATATGCGCCCTTAGGCGTGAAACAGCACCACATAGGCAGGGGAAAAACCTGGCTGATGTGGGAGATGTGGCTGATGTGGGAATGTGGGACTTACACACTTTCGCCCAAATAGGTGCGTTCTAGACGCGATATAACATCACATAGGCAGGAGGGAGCCTGGCTAATGTGGGAAAAAGAAACATGGGTCTTACACAATTCTGCCCAGAAAACTTCGGCGGCGCTGTGCGTCTGCGATATCAGCGCCGTGTTTAGACAGCTGACTCGAATACACCGAAAAACTTGGCTTGCAAGTGCGGTGAAGTCTTCGGTGGCGTTGTGCGCCTGCAAAATCAGTGTCGTGGTAGACAGCTGATTCGGCTAAACCGAAAACAACCTGGCCTGCAAGGCGGGAACTTCTAGGTTGTAGAACCTTATGAATGTAGACGGCGAGGCCCAGCCCGCCGCCGTACATATTTCCTGTAAGGAAATCCCGCTAGACCAGGCCCACGATGAGGCAACGCCTCTCGTGGAATGCGCTCTAATGCCCAACGGGCACTGAAGGCCCTTGGTAGTATAAGCCATTGTTATGGCGTCAACCACCCACCTGGACAGGCTCTGTTTCGAAACAGCCGTTCCCTTGGAACGTCCACTGAACGAGACAAAGAGCTGCTCCGTCTGTCTGAAGGCAGCGGAGCGGGACACATAAGCTCTTAAAGCCCTAACGGGGCAAAGACAGCTCGAGTCCCCTTCCTCGTTTGATCCCGGCAGGGCAGACAGGGAAATAACCTGAGCCCTAAACGGAGTGTTGAGGGATTTCGGCACGTAGCCGTGCTTAGGTTTGAGTATGACTTTGGAGTCATTGGGCCCAAACTCCAAGCACGTTGGACTCACAGAGAGCGCGTGCAGATCGCCTATGCGCTTCACCGAAGCGAGGGCCATCAAAAACACCGTTTTGAAAGACAGATGTTTGAGGCTGACAGATTGGATAGGCTCAAAGGGAGGACCTTTCATGGCTGCCAAGACCGTAGAAAGGTCCCACACCGGGACTGAGGGAGGTCTGGGGGGATTCAGCCTCCTAGCTCCCCTGAGGAAGCGGATGACTAAATCGTTCCTTCCCAGTGACTGGCCTGGCGTTGCTGTCGAGCACGCTGCGATAGCCGCCACATAGACTTTGAGCGTGGAAGGGGATCTGCCCTTGTCCAACAGCTCTTGTAGGAAGGAGAGAACCTCCGTCACCTCACAATCGAGGGGTGACAAGCCCCGAGCTGTACACCAGCTGGAGAAAACCGACCACTTCGAGGCATAAAGCCGCCTGGTGGAAGGCGCTCTAGCCTGAGTGATGGTGTTCAGCACTCCATCCGTGAGACTAACGGGTAACCGTTGAGCGTCCACGCATGAAGGGACCACAGCTCTGGGTGTGGGTGCCAAATCGAGCCCCTGGCCTGCGAGAGGAGATCTCTCCTCAATGGCACTGGCCATGGAGCGGAGTCTGCTAACTGCATCAGGACTGGAAACCAGGCTTGGTTGTCCCAGAACGGAGCTATAAGCAGTACTGGGCATTTCACTTCCCTGACTCGCTCCAGCACCTGAGGTAGGAGGGAGACTGGGGGAAACGCGTATAGCGGGCAGTGCGGCCACTTGTGGGACAGCGCGCTGTCTTTCTTTGAAAAGAACACGGGGCAATGAGCGTTTTCTGGGGACGCGAATAGGTCCACCTCCGCCCTGCCGAATCTCTGCCACAACAGCCGGACTGTTTGTGGGTGTAGAGACCATTCGCCCGTGGGAACATTGTTCCTGGACAGCCTGTCTGGACCCAGGTTGAGTGTCCCGGGCACATGCACCGCTCTCAGCGAGCTCAGGTTGCGCTGAGCCCATATTAGGAGGCGCTCGGCCAGCCTGTAAAGGGATCTGGATCCGAGACCGCCCTGGCGATTTATGTAGGACACCACGGCCGTGTTGTCCGAGCGGACTACGACGTGTTGGTCCTTGATGTGGGGACAAAAGCGCGTCAGCGCGTTGTGAACTGCCAGCATTTCCAGGCAGTTGATATGATGGAGCTTTTCTCGTTCTGACCAAAGGCCAAAGAACGGCCTGCCCTCGAGCAGCGCTCCCCATCCCGAGGTGGATGCGTCCGTAGACACCACTTTCACTCTCGAGGAAGTCCCCAGGCTTACACCTGAACGGTACCAATCGCCCGCCGCCCATGGTCTCAGGGCTGCTGCGCAGTCTTGATCGACTTTGAGGCGCAATCGGCTGAGTGCCCACGCTCCGCGTGGCACTCGCGCTTTCAACCAGAACTGCAGAGGGCGCATGCGAAGCAGGCCCAGCTGGAGAACTGATGACGCTGAGGCCATGAGGCCCAGCATCCTCTGAAACCGTTTGAGCGGGATAATCGCACCGCAGCGGAAGGACCTCGCTGCGTGCTGTATGCGCAGCGCGCGCTGTTGCGACAGCCGCGCCGTCATAGAACGAGAGTCCAGAACGATGCCCAGAAACGATATAGTTTGGCTGGGGTTCAGGGAGCTCTTCGTCCAATTGATCGTGATACCAAGATTCTCGAGGTGATCGAGTAACATGGTTCTGTGCTCCACGAGCTGAGATCGTGATTGAGCTATGATCAGCCAGTCGTCCAAATAGTTCAGCACTCGCATGCCCCTGAGTCTGAGGGGAGCGAGCGCTGCGTCCATGCACTTCGTAAATGTACGGGGTGCCAGGGACAAGCCGAATGGCAGGACTGTATACTGGTATGCCCGACCCTCGAAGGCGAATCTCAAGAATCGCCTGTGGCGTGACGCTATCTGTATTTGGAAATACGCGTCCTTTAGATCTATCGACATAAACCAGTCTTCTCGGCGAATATGCGCGAGGATTTTGCTGGTCGTGAGCATTTTGAAACTGCGTTTCACTAAAGCTCTGTTTAGTCGTCTTAGATCTAGTATGGGTCTGATACCACCGTCCTTTTTGGGGACTAGGAAGTATCTGCTGTATAGCCCCCCTTCGCTTTGAGCTTGGGATACATGTTGTATCGCCCCTTTGCTCAACAGTTTTGATATTTCGGTGCGAAGTAGGTGTGCTACTTCTGAATTCACCGTAGTTTCGACGCGCGCTGTGAAGCGTGGAGGGCGCCGACAAAACTGTAGCGAGAAGCCTCTCTTTATAATGTCTAGCACCCAGTCCGAAACCCCTGGAAGCGCGGCCCATGCGTCTGCATGGCCGGCTAGGGGTTGGATGCGAAGCGCGCTCTGTTCGCTGTGCGACGGCGGCGCTTCGGGGTGCGCTAGCGTAGGCGTTACGCCTGTGACATTTGAGGCGGGGAGCGCGCTTAATACAGCGGGCAAAACGCTCATCCTCGACCTCGCTACAGTGTTTATCTGAACGAGGGAGGTCTGAGAAGGTCTCATGGGACTCATGCAGCCTACAAGTGAACGTGGGCGGGGACCGGGCACGTTTACTGCTTTGGCCGCGCTGTCTGCTTGAACAGAGCGGGCGCGCACAGGTCCCGTTTTTACAGGGAGCCTGTGGCTTGCCAGACATAGTGTTTGTGGGCACTGGGAAGTGGGCACTTTGACTATGTCTGGGGCGCGATCGAACTGCGTCGATCTTATGAGTACGGGCCCTGTGTGCAGGGCTGTGCTTGTGTGTAGGGATGGGCACAGAGAAGTGGGCATCAAC
Source organism: Abramis brama (assembly GCF_963993115.1). Lineage (NCBI taxonomy): Eukaryota > Metazoa > Chordata > Actinopteri > Cypriniformes > Leuciscidae > Abramis > Abramis brama. The sequence goes on along the minus strand of NC_139972.1, from coordinate 33,637,410 downwards.
ACTACATTTATAGCACCATCGGCCTTGGCCGGGACACCAGAAAATACACTCTTTTCGGGATTTATCTGGGTAGCCGTAAAAACGGCTTTTGTGTGCAGGCAAGCGGGCAGCTGTGCGGGCTTGTGCTCTGCTGAGAACGCTGAAGCAGTCGCAATTCCTGGGACTGAGACAGCGGTGCGCTTTGGTGAGGGCCCGGTCGCAACGGGGCTTACACACCTGCGCTTTCCTAGGCGTGCTAGGATTTCTTTGGGGCTTCCGGCTTCAACACAACCCTTGGTCGCGGCCCGCGGTGAGTGGGGCGACGGCTGGTAGAGCGAGAGCGAGGGCGTGAGCTGCGCTGCTGTCGCTGTGAGGGGGCGGCCGGTGGCTGAGGCTGTGAGCTCCGAGGGGCCTGTTTCTCACGGCCCGCTGCAGAACTGGGGCGTTTGGGCAGGAAGTGCTTGAACGCCTGTGACGCTTTCTGGGCTTCGGAAAATCTCTCCACGAACTCGGAGAGAGAAGATCCAAAGAGGCCAGCGGAGGATAGCGGGGCGTCGAGGAACGCGTTGCGCTCTGCATCAGCCATCTCCGTGAGCGTCAGCCACAAATGCCTCTCGGCTACGGTAGCGGAAGCCATACAGCGTCCCATGGCTTGTGCTGCAGCCTTGGTAGCGCGGAGGGAGAGATCCGACGCGCTTCTCAGGTCCGTGATGCAGATAGCTTCAGGTCCTATCTCGTCCAGTTTGCGGAGGAGATCGCCTTGGAAAACCTGAAGCGTGGCCATGGTGTGCAGAGCCGATGCCGCCTGCCCAGCGGCGGAGAAGATCCGCGCGAGCAGCGACGACGTCATGCGGCAGGCTTTCGACGGCAGCACTGGCTTAGTCCGCCGTCCAGCAGAGGGCGGGCAAAGGTGGGCTGCTATCGCCTGTTCCACCGGCGGCAGAGTGAGGTAGCCTCGGTCCTGAGCATTATCCAGGGAGGAAAATGCTGGGGATACAGACGAACGTGTTCGTGCAGAAAAGGGAGCGTTCCAGGCCTTCGCCACTTCTTCATGAAGCTCAGGAAGAAACGGAGCGGGCTTAGACACAGGAGAAGTGCGCTCACCAGGGAGGAAGCTACCATCAAGCCGGGTGCGCGAGGGGAGTTCCGGTGCAGACCACTCGAGGCCGAGGCTCGCCGCGGCCAGCGCGAGTACTCGCATGAGCTCCCTCTCGATGCTAGCTCTAGCCGACGGCTTTCGGGCAGGAGGCGTGAGATCCGCAGAGCTCGCCCAGTCCTCACTGCCTGAAGCTAGCAGAGAGCAGGAATCCTTTTCGACCGACTCGACTTCAGAAACAACTTCCTCAGATGAAGCGGCGGCAGACTGCGGGCGCTGAGCATCGGGAAGTGCATCGGGGGAAGCCGGCGAAGCTGGCGGGCGAGCCGGCGAGCTTTGTCGGGAAGAGGTGGGTTCCGGGGCCCGCTGCGAGCGGCGCTTCTTACGGCGCGGCACCGCGGCGGGGGGCGCAGGCTCGGAGAACTGTGCCAGGCGAGTCCGCAGAGTCGCCATCGGCAAAAGCTCGCAGTGAGGGCAGCCGCCGTCAGCGAGCGCGAGCGCTGCGTGATCTTCGCCCAGACAGGAGACGCAAATAACGTGGCGGTCTCCCTCGGTGAGCGGGGCTCGGCACGAGCCACAGGATGGCATCTTGAAAAAGACGCGGCTCTTTTAGGGGTGAGTGTTCGGAGAACACTGCACACACACACACAGAACAGAGCAGGTAAAGGATATGAAGCGCCGGAAAGCGCAGCAGGTACGGCAGTAGAAGGCGGCGAAGGCCAGCGGCTTCAAGGGCTCGTCCCGCTGAAAAGCTTGCCTCGACGACGCTTGCTTCTTCCGTGATCCAGCGATGCGTGAGCTTCGCTGAAGAGATGAAAATCAGTTGAATCAGCCTACTCGAGCTCCTTTTATAGGGGATGGCCACACCCGTTTCGGCGGGATGTGACGAGGAGCGCGCGAAGCGCTCTCATTGGTCTGATGTTGCATCAGCCCTCGCTCGATAGGCTCATGCAGTTGCCGCAGAACAGCCAATGAGTGAGCGAGCCGTCTCGCCATGGCTGTGCACTGCCGCAATGCGTTTTACAAATATGAAAATTAAGGATAATTTTGCTTCAGTATTTCGTGAAAAGAGACTTTTCCCGCAGCGTTCTGACGAACGCAGTACGAGAGAACTCTCGTAAGAGAACTGCGTTCACAAGCAGCTGTGCTGACAGGTATTGCCAGTGCAATTTTGCAAAGCCTGGAGAAAACATCAAAGACCTCCTGGTACGGTTCAATAAAAGCTGCCAGGTCTACAATTGTAGGTGGTCTCTGCATCCCTTGTTTTAACTTACGATCTAAAACTCTTTTAATTTGGTAGAGCTCATGCTCAAGGTCGACAAGGTCACACCCATACAATTTAGCAAATGCAAAAAGGCTATCTTTGTCACAGAAGCTTTTGCTACTTGGATTTAAAGCTTGTATCCCATGCATTATGTCACAATTCTGATTGGAGAATCTGTTCCTGAGCTCACTGAGCATCCGGTCCAAAACCAGGTTAAAGATTCCTGTCCTGTAATAATCTTTACTGTTGCCTGTTTCTCGGCTGCCTACAGTTGACATAACATGGCATCCCTGTAGCTGTGAACTTAGTGTTCTCTTATGTTTTGGAGCAGTGTCTATAGAGACATCACATTGCTTTGCGAGCTCCAAAACAGTGTCCCACAAATCACCAAACATCTGCTCACTCTTGTAAGATTCAAAAGTACTAATAAGTGCCTCCACAAGGTCCACTGCTTTGGCCAAATCAAGAGAGGAAGACTGGAGCATGTCTGATAGTAATTTTGCATCTCCCCAAAGTTTCTGAAATATGGCAAGAAATACAATGAATTGGAAATCAATTTGAGGCAAAAGACCTCCGGCACCTACTGACCTCTCGCCACTGTTCTCATTACTCAGTTCCTCAAGCACTGTTACAACTGCTGGCAACCTATCCCACAAATTACGGCAGGCATAATATCTGGAAGCCCACCGTGTGTCACTCAACGCTGGCAAGTCTCTCGGTGCACCTGAGTACATGTCCCGTTGCACCTGTAACCATTTGGGATGCACTGCCGATCCAGACATGTAAATATACAGCTGTTTTAATAAGGAAAAGAAGCATTCAGCCTCTGGGATCCCTCTCACGGTGTCCACAAGCACCAGACTGAGGCAATGTGTGTTACAGTGAATGTAGAAAGCCTGCTTTCCTACCTCCTTAATTCGGGCCTGCACACCTCTGTGCTTGCCACTCATGACTGCAGCCCCGTCATAAGACTGCCCAACAAGGTTACTCTTATATTCTAGACCATATCTTGACAAGAGGTGAATTACTTTTTCTGTCAAGCTCTCCGCATCTAGCTTCTTTGCTACATCAAACTCCAAAAAACTTTTGTGGATCTCACCATTGTAATAGTATCTCAAAACAAAAGACATTTGGGTAACACTTTAGAATAATGGTCCGTAGTTAACAAGTAGCTATGCAGGAAGTAATAGGTAGTACTGCATTAACACCGAACTTAATACTATTAACTAATATGGAAGCAATATTAACTAAGCAGTAAGTAATATCTAATTTAGTACAAAGGTAGTTCCTTGGTAGGTATTTGATTATTACTAAAGAAATGTATCCTCACTGAGAACTACTTGTGAACTAAGAAAGAATAACCAATTAATTACTAATCACAAAAGTAACATGTCTAAAAAGTGAACAATTGTGTTTTTTTTTTTACTCTTAACATGGTCATAACATTTCAGAAGCTTGTGCCTCAAATGGGTTCTTAGTGGAAACCAGTTTATGAATATTATATTCCCCCAAATACATTAGCTACAGGTTAAGATTGTGACTACTACTCTTGCCAAAGGATGGACGCATGTTCTCTGTTTATTTCAAACTTAAACATAGAATAATACTAATAATGATAATTTGTTTAAAATTTTAAATAATTAGGAAGTGATGCTGACACTCATGATTGGATTAGTTCACTATTATGAGTTCTATTGAGTGTCAGTTCAATATGTCTCAGACTCCAAAGACCTACCTTTATGTTACAGTAGCCGCCAGAGGAGGACTTCTCTTTAGCATATGAATATAAACATTGATGTTCTCTTGTCAAAAACAATTTGCATCCTTAATGAAGAAATTGGCTGCATTTATGTTGCGATAATTGCAAAACCACATCTTCCAGATTACAATGTTTGTTAGAATATTACTAGTGCCTCACAGAAATGTATGCCTGTACAGTATGTGTTAAATATAAAATTAAATAACTTGTATTACTTGTGAAAAACATGCTAACTCCTCACTAATTACTCAAGCGTTACCTTGTTATCCCGCAGGAACTACTAGTGATGTGGCCCATTATTTTAAAGTGAAAAACATGCTAACTCCTCACTAATTACTCAAGCGTTACCTTGTCATCCTGCAGGAACTACTAGTGCAGCCTGGTCTCATTGTAATACGTAGGTATTAATACGTAATTTTCTCAAAGATAGAAAACATACTTTTTTGTACGTTTCGATATATGCTGAAACGTATAATGTTAATATGGACGTATCTGCAACGTTTAAACGTAACATTATTACGATTTTACAGCTAAAAAACGTAAACTATTTACGAATATTTCATATCATAACGATATCTGTATAATTTCCCTTTTACCATTTTATAGATTATAAATGTAAGATCTCTTAACCCTACTCCCACACCTAAACATACCCATTTTATTGACAAAATTAAAAGGATAAAACGTAATGGACATATATGTGTAGGGAAATGGCAGTTTTATTAACAATATAGCATTAAAACATAGTAAAACTAATCCTACCCCTAACGTTACCCCTAACAATTTCTGTAAACTAAGTTACGTAGGCTAGAATTATAAAGAAAAACAACAGACAGGTATAATCACAATAATTTATTTATTGAGAAAATATCAAAACCGGTACCAAAAGTTGTTCACATGACGATGTGTCGCAGTCCTCTCTGGCAGTATTGTATGAGGTAACGTTACAGAGCAGAATATAAGTTATTAATCCATGAAAATGTTAATCCGGTTTCGGTTCGCTGTTCGCTCTGTGAAGACGCGCGCGCTTCTCCAATTCAAATGTAGTACACCAATTTAAACACGGCATGTCGTAATCTGTGACGAAGCATGCGAGAGCCAATGAGCATCTGATATCACTGCCGTAAAACATGTCGTAACGCTTCGGGAGAAGCGGAAATGGAGATGAAGATCACTGGATAAAGGGCTGAATTTGGATCTGTTTCTTGCAAATAACGTATGGATTCTAAAGATTTGGATTACATCAAGCTAATAAAATTGATATATTTTGTGAATTTATGTTGTGTTTTAGTGTATTATGGGTCTATAGGAGAAAACACCTTTTGTGTCTCAGTAAATAAACCACAAAATGGTTAAACGATTAAAAAAGGTATTTTTAAGGTTTTAAAGTGTATTCTTGTTTAACACCATATAGGCTAATCCTCCGAAACGAATTTGCAGCATAAGGCATGAACAGAGCAAAATGTTATTATTTATGAGTAACGTTAAACTGTATTAATAAATGTGACTGAAAATTTAATTGATAAGACAATTGAATGCAATAGAGTCAAAACATTAATTTTGAGTAATTAGTGAGGAGTTAGCATGTTTTTCACTTTAAAATAATGGGCCACATCACTAGTAGTTCCTGTGGGATGACAAGATAACGCTTGAGTAATTAGCATGTTTTTCACTTTAAAATAATGGGCCACATCACTAGTAGTTCCTGCGGGATAACAAGGTAACGCTTGAGTAATTAGTGAGGAGTTAGCATGTTTTTCACAAGTAATACAACATTTACATTTACATTTATTCATTTAGCTGACGCTTTTATCCAAAGCGACTTACAATTGCTATACATGTCAGAGGTCGCACGCCTCTGGAGCAACTAGGGGTTAAGTGTCTTGCTCAGGGACACATTGGTGTCTCACAGTGGATTCGAACCCGGGTCTCTCACACCAAAGGCATGTGTCTTATCCACTGCGCCATCACCACCACCTTACAAGTTATTTAATTTTATATTTAACACATACTGTACAGGCATACATTTCTGTGAGGCACTAGTAATATTCTAACAAACATTGTAATCTGGAAGATGTGGTTTTGCGATTATCGCAACATAAATGCAGCCAATTTCTTCATTAAGGATGCAAATTGTTTTTGACAAGAGAACATCAATGTTTATATTCATATCCTAAAGAGAAGTCCTCCTCTGGCGGCTACTGTAACATAAAGGTAGGTCTTTGGAGTCTGAGACATATTGAACTGACACTCAATAGAGCTCATAATAGTAAACTAATCCAATCATGAGTGTCAGCATCACTTCCTAATTATTTAAAATTTTAAACAAATTATCATTATTAGTATTATTCTATGTTTAAGTTTGAAATAAACAGAGAACATGCATCCATCCTTTGGCATGAGTAGTAGTCACAATCTCAACCTGTAGCTAATGTATTTGGGGGAATATAATATTCATAAACTGGTTTCCACTAAGAACCCATTTGAGGCACAAGCTTCTGAAATGTTATGACCATGTTAAGAGTAAAAAAAAAAACCCACAACTGTTCACTTTTTAGACCTGTTACTTTTGTGATTAGTAATTAATTGGTTATTCTTTCTTAGTTCACAAGTAGTTCTCAGTGAGGATACATTTCTTTAGTAATAATCAAATACCTACCAAGGAACTACCTTTGTACTAAATTAGATATTACTTACTGCTTAGTTAATATTGCTTCCATATTAGTTAATAGTATTAAGTTCGGTGTTAATGCAGTACTACCTATTACTTCCTGCATAGCTACTTGTTAACTACGGACCATTATTCTAAAGTGTTACCGACATTTATTACATTTAATTTTTTTTGTCTTTAGTCTCATCCACAAGTATACTAAAAGCACCACTTTCCTTGACTTATTTTATTATTGATGTGCGCACCATCTCTGCTAAGCATGACAAAACCTCATTTTGTATGTCAGGGCTTGTATATTTAGCATTTATGGGACCATCCATCTTTTTCAAAATCTTTTCATCATGGTTTGCTATGATATTCAACATACCCAAAAAGTTCCCTTTCCTACTTGAGTCCACGGATTCACGATGCCCAATGTTCTCGGTTGCACAATGAAGGACCACTTCAGCAAGAGTTTTGATGTACCCCCTGTTCTCTTGTACAGTTCTGTTGTACTCTTTATTTAATTGTGCCATTAGAGAGCCCTGATTTTTCTCTGCAATTTGGTGTTCTTTCCATGCTAACATGGCATTCTTGTGATGCTCAGATCTACTATGTGCAGCATACGTCTGTATAGGTAGCTTTTTTTTCCAGTTTTTGAAACCTGAACCTGAAGTAAATGTAGACTCAACATGGCCAGGTAAACTGAAATGCCTGCAGGCATAGCAAAAGGTAGAGTCTTCACTTATGGAGTATTCTAACCAGGGGTGGACTGCATACCACTCACCCTTGAAGCTCCTGTTTCGATCTCCTTGCAGTGTCTTGGGGAAATTGAGTTGAGGTTGCGCTGGAGCTTCACCCCTGGACATGGAAATGTCTGTAAAACACCAAAGAATTCCATTAGTATCAGCTTTTAACATAAATGCTACCCACTTCCAATGACATTTTGTTCTTTTGTTGTTTTTTAAGTCTAAACATGCTATCATTAACATTTTATATATATATACGTATATAAAGCTACTGATAACCATGTACCTGGAGGGCAGACTTGTTTATTATGCGCGCCTGCTGCTTCATTCAGTTTTATTTGTTCTCTTCTCCCAGAATCACTCTCCTTCTCCTGCTCTGTCTCTGACAACTCATCTCTTGAACATTCACTGGCTCCTTCCCTTTCTGCACCTGCTCTGCTTTCTCCA
>NC_139972.1:33577774-33629266 GCF_963993115.1 Abramis brama | reverse complement strand
CTAGCTCCTTCTGTTTCCCTGACATCTCTTTCTAGGACATTCTCTGTCGTGCTTGTTGCTGCTTGCGGGTCTCTTGTGCGTGTGCTGGCAAAAAAAGCATGGATTTTCCTGTCTCCCCCTGAGGCACTTATCCTTTTCATTGTGTCATCTTTAAAGAAAAGTTTTACATAACATTAACTATAGACTGTTTTTATTTCAATTTCAAGTGTAAACTAACGACAGTCTGTTATCTATGACTTAGGGCTAAGCTACACCAGTCACGTAACTGAAGTGTTCTGTTCGCTTTGCGTCTGCTGCAACAATAGGCTTTATGCCGAGCGTCACGTGACCAAACCGGAAAACAGGTCTCCTGACTTCCGGTTTGCTTCTGTGTAACATAAACGACTCTGGGTAAATGCGAATTAGCTCAAGGATATAGGGAATTTTGGAAATATTAATAATCATAACTCATGGTCATAATAATTCAGAAATCGCATGTACATTTACTTTATCAATTATCGAGATTACCTTGTTCCGTAACTGGTCTGGTCATCAGTCATTCGTCCAGCGAATAAATGTAAGATTATCACAGTTAGGAAGGGGTATTTACCAACTCCAAGAAAGTTTTATCTTCTGGCCACGAACATCAAACTTTCTGAGTTTATTAATTAAAACTACTCAATGTAGTCTATAATATCGAGCTTGTAGCTTAATTAGATCTTTTAATTTCATTGACTCTATAAGGTGGGTTTTCAAACACAGAGACAGTGAAAAGTATAAATGGATTTTAATAAATGCAAAACTAGAGAGATTATATGAGCTACAAATATAAACGTACGTAAAAATGCAAACAATAAAAACAAACAAACATTTAACCAAACAAGAACATACGTGATCAGAATGAATGAAAGAAAGAAAGGAAGAAGGATATAGAGAGAAGGGAAAAGCTAGTAATTATTACATACAGAACCTAATTTCATGAGACACCTGGAATCAGCTTTTAGACAGATATAAATATACTTTCAAATTTGGTCTCTGTTCGAGTGATGCTGAGGCAGGAAGCGCGGACGGTGTCCTGTTTCTGCTGCGTCTTCCGGTGTCGCGGGAAGCTTGAAAGGCTCACTGAATGTAACGTTTACCGGAAAATAAGATTCATCTCCCGTGGAGGAAGAGGCAAATATATATATCTTAGTTGCAAAGAACGGCAGCTTCTACATGACGCGAGGGTATGCGTCCCAGAGGAGAAGCCAAGGCAAGGCCTGGTCCAGCTGGTTCCGTTGGGAGGAGAAGCGCTGCGCATGGAGAAGAGGTCAGAGCAAGAGCAAGAGATGAGAGAGAGCGAAAAGTGGAGGTCTCTTCTTTTTAAAAGACATCTGTTTACGCCCTCTTTTTGGGACAACAGCAAATCAGGTCTTCTGATCTGAAGCGGGAAAAAGTTTCTTTGTGTGAAGAAGACACGCCTACTTTGACCATATGTCTTATGAGAGAAAGAATTCATATTTCCTCTTAAGATTGTACACACAGAACAATACATCTTACTGTAATCTCCTATGTGTGACTGGTTGAATTAAAACAGGACGGTCAGACAGATACCAATTATGACAGGTAAAGATTGGGGAAACATAACGTTACATTTATATGCATAATTACACACAAATAAAGTGTGATTTAACACACAATAAAATTGTCAGTATTTCCGTTATGGCATGTGAAGACACTTGAGAAACAAAGGAATACATATCAAACATTTTAGGGGTACTTTTCTCTGAAAAGCTCCATGAATGGTGTGTGTGTGTGTGTGTGTGTGTGTTGGAATGTCACGAGGCTGTAAAGTCACGGGAAGTTCACGCTGAACTGGGGGGGACCCCAGCCACACGGGCGCTGGAAAATTACCCCGTGGGGAATAATTAACCAGAGCTGCTTCCCTAAGGACAAAGACGATGTGTTTGACACCCTCATGATTCACTTAATTTGAAAAACAGATGTCATTGTTGCTACATAATTCCCCCTTCTTTGTTAGAAAAAGACCTGGGATGGACTTTATCGAACAACAAATTAGCACAATGGATGGCAGGTGGATCATGATGGTCAAATAGCAGGTGGTTGCTAGGCTGATGACTCAGCTCAAATGAGGTTGAGGTGGTCGATGGTGTGGGACCCCCTTTTCCAGGGTTTGTAGGAAACCGCCAGACACGGCTTTGTGAGCTTGGCTGTGGATGCTCACGTCTCGTTGAGTCTGGTACAGGATGAAAGCCAAGACGAGTGTCGGGGCGTGGTCGGTGACCGTGGAGATGCACATCACAGTGTTAGACTTTCTGAGTGTGAGTCCTGCCTTGGTAATCAGGAGTCGGGGCTGTTCTCTCTCCATGCGATGCTGGATACCGGACCTGGTGATGTCCGATTGTGGCTGCTTTCTCGCGAACCACCACAGCATCCTGTTAGAGGCAAAAGGGAGAGAGAGAGAAAGGGAGGAAAAATTTCAGCGATGGATGTCCTTGGCTGGCTAGAACAGTCTTTTTGCTTCGCTGAGGTTGGTATGCCACATGCTTTGATGTCCCATGCGTGGCTTTGGTGCTGCGGTGTTCAGCACATGGGGCGTCATTGGTGGCATAGGAAAAGTCTGATCGTCAGAGGCCCGCATGACCTTCTTTGTACACAGCGGAGGTAGCGTAAGTGGCTCTGAGGCGTGCAGTGTAGTTGGTAAAGTTCGTTTGTGCTGTGTAGTCACTGCAATCGTGAGGGTGGTTGGTCTGTATGTGGCGCAGACATTGGTCTGGTTACTCAACTGCGGGTCAGTCCTGACCTTGAAGCAGTAGGTGTCAGTGTTCGTTTTCTGTGTCTGTGTCAGACGTGTCTGCACTGTCTTCATCTGTTGTGTAAGAAGACTTGGGCTCACCAGTGTTCTGGAGAGAGTGGTTCCCGGTTCGACGGTCTGGGCTTGGAGTTCTGGACGGCGGGTGGTGCTGGTTCCAGAATCTTTCCGATGCTTTGGAGGAGCACCGTCACAGTCGTGCTGCCACCTGCTGGCCTGGGACGGTTGTGATTCTCTGTGGTAAGGTCTGTGACTGAGGGGTTGTTGGGCACCCTCTGGGTCTAGCTCTGAGCAGTGCTCAGAGACGGAGTAAATTGTGTGTGTATTTACAGTCTTTTCATCCATAGCCCTTTGCTTGGTGTAAGCCTTGTGGGCTAAGTCTCTGAGTTTTCGAGTAGACATGGTTCGTGGGCAGACTAACACACCAAGATGTCCACTCACGGTGCTATGTAGATTCCGCAGAAACAAAATTCTAAAGTTTACATCTTCTTCCATACCTGGTGTGTTGATTGCTCCGAAGAACGTTTGTCGGAGTCGGCTATAATAGGAGTGTGGGTGTTCAAGTCGGGCCTGTTTTACGTCAAGTGCCGTGATAAACCCTTGGTCTGATTCTGGGTCAGAGAATTCACGGATCAAAGCTTGTCGCAGTTGCTTGTAATCGGCTTTGACCTCTGGTTGGCGATCCAGAAAACTACGCACATCTCTATTTGAGGTGATTCGTAACAGGTACAATTTGTCCCAAGCTGTCACGTTGGCGACAGTTTGCAGGTGAAAGTCAATGTCTTGAAGGTATGCATGAACACTGTGGTCTCCGGCAAACATAGGAATGTTTCTGGCCAGCTTGTCAAGGCTTGTTGGAGGAGAGCTGTTGCTGGGGGCCCAATCCGTCTGGAGAGGATTCTGACCCTTTACAGCTCTTGGTGTTTGACTGACAGGCGTGGTTTTGTGCAGTGGGCTTTCGCCCGCCTTTTCAGCTCTGGGTGTGTGGCTGAAAGGCGCGGACTCGCTGGAAGGGGGAAACGGTGTGAGATGTTCTTCCCCTTCCCGGTTACTGTTAAGTCTGTAAGAATGTCTCAGTTCTCTGCGAACCATGTCGAGTTCGTCTTCGAGATCGTGTCTCTGCTGAGCGAGCCGATGGATTTTAGCTCGGGCCACTTGTAAATGTCCTTCACAGGCATTGGCTCCAGCGTGTTTGTCTTTTAGTTCAGTCTCTGTTCTCTCAAGGCGAGCTTCAGCCCGTCGGAGGCTTTCGTTGAGTTCCTTCCGGGTGTTTTCCTCCGACTGCTGTCTTTGGTCTGTGTGCCGACGAAGATCGTCCAGGGCATTTTGAAGTCTTTCAACTTCCTGTTGTAGCGTTGTGTCCGTCTCGTCCTCTTCCTCGGTCAGGAAGAGTAGCTGGTCTAGACGGCTCTGTGTGTGTGCTCGGTCCTCCAGGGCCTCTGTGGCCTGGAGCTGTAGTGCGGCTGCCTTCTGCTCCAGGTCGAGGTCGGTCCTTTCGCTGGCCCGGGCCTTGGTGACGAGGTTGACAGTTAGCGGAGCCAATTTCGTGGGTATGGGTAAAACCCACAATAGAGATTTTGACAGGCGGTAGCCTGGGGGTCGTCTAGCGACGCCGGCTTTGATCGTCACTCTATTATTCAGCTTTTCCTGGGGTCTCTCTTAGGTTCTGTCTCTAAGTGAAATGAGAGAAACAAATCACAACAGAATGGAGAAAAAGACAAAGTTGAAGGTAGGGAATATCAAAGGGAAACACAACACAAGGAAGTGAATTGGTCTGCAATGAAATGTCACAAACAATAACACGGGGAGCGTTATTAAAAAAAAATAAAAAAATAAAGAGGCCTAAGCCTATTAACACTGCTAGAGTTCCTGATAGGGCCAGGAGATGCGTGGATTATCGGGACAGGACCTCGGAAGAAGGTGGGTCTTAGAGAGAAAAAGGTGGGCCAAACACTTAAAATATACCCGGAGGAATATCTAGTATTCTGTGGTTCATAATAAGTGGATGGGTTCTATCAAATTTTAGTTTACCTGGGGTGAATAGAGGTCATCCAGGTGGAAACCAGCGGGCGCGGTCAGACCCTCCGACGGTCCCAACACCAGACGGAGCGCAGTGTCAGTAACGTCGGACAGATGATCCCCGCCCACCGGAAACCACCAGAGATGACTGTCGGATCACCACAGTGCACTGACTGAGTCCTGCCAATAGATACACAATAAGGGATTAAGATGTTAGACTTAAAGTAAATTAAGGCTTTCTGGTTTCATCAAATTGAGTAAATATGTATGCAGGGGTCAGAGGCAAAGGCTTTACTAAAATGATGATACAACGAAAAGGGAATTATGATAACTGATGGTAATTTATCAGAATAACCTACCCCCCCCCCCCCCCTTGGAGAGACTGGAGAAAGAGGGAAGAAAAAAAAAATTATCAATGAAATAAAATTTGAATAAACAACACAGGCTTGAGACGCAGGCAGAGGGATAGCCCCCGGCAGTGGGTTTGTGCCACAAGGGTGAGGGGCGTATTTCCTCTCAGTGGTCCACCTGGTTGAGTAGACACAATTTTAAATTAAAATTCAAACAAGTTTAAATTGAAATTCAAATAAGCATGCAAGGAGAGGTCCAAATAATAATAATAAGGAAGGAAAGCAAATTAGAATGATAACAGTGAAGTATCAATACTAAAAATAATTAAAACTGAAATTCAGAATGACTTCCCATAATCCTTACAATAACACTGAAGTTATTAGTATTGATTATAAAATAATCAAACGAGAAGGGTAGCAATGTTGAGACACTTCAATGAGACTGGGGGTGAAACAGATATTGATAAGTCGACCCAAGATGGCCACACGGTGGCGTGCTTCTTCCTAGGTGGACTATCAATGAACTGAGTGAATCACATCTAAGCTTTAATTCGAAAAGTTTTTTTTTTCGAACTTCACTTAAAGTGTGACAGTCAAAAACAGAAAAGAGAATTGTCTAACTCCAAATAATATCAGCATAAGCTAAGCTTTGAATGCAGGTAAGTATCTGAGAGCTAGACCGTTCATTCTATGATCGGGGAAAAGAAGAGAAAATGAATGTAGAAAAAAAAAAAAAATGAAAGCAGGTATTATCTGAGAGCGTCCACCAGGTGGCGTAATTGCGCTCATGCAGGCTGACGTCAGAGGGAGGCGGCGCTCACGCAGGATGACGTCGGTGGGGGCGCGTAATTTGAGAACTGCCACACACCTAAAAGCTGCCCTCTAGTGTCGGTCAGTGGCGTGATTCAGCAATTGAGACGGCAGATTTTTATCTGTGGAATCAAAATACATGGGCTCATTTTGCGCTCGGTTGCATGCGAAAAATGACGCGAGTTTCACAACATGTGACTAACAGGAATTACACATCTGTTTAATTACACATTATATATGAAACGGTTTAAATAAAGACAGGAATTAAACTTCTGTTTTAATTAATAACTGAACAAACAGGAATTATTCCTCTGTTTTAATTAATAGAGCTGTGAGCAAAACAGGCATTAAACTTCTGTTTAATTACACATTATACATGAAACGGTTTAAATAAAAACAGGGATTATCATCTGTTTTAATTAATAGAGCTGTGAGCAAAACAGGAATTACCTCTTCTGTTTAATTAATACAGCTGTGAACAGGAATTATGCATCTGTTTCACCTCCCATAAACATTAATCAATCATTTAAATGCATTAGGTTTACAAAATTGGGTAGCTAGGCCAACTTTTGACCAGGAGTCTTATCGTTGCTAACGATATAATAAGGCCTACTACGACTGAAAAACTGAGGCATCTGCTCAGATCAGATTTACGTCTTCGCACTAAAAAGAGATTTCTTCGTCTTATTTAGTCAGTTTAAATCATATTACATGTACCAACTGCAAAGAGTTTGCTTCGTCTTCACAGGGACAAATGTAATATTATGAACTGCAGTTTTAGCACTTAACAGTGATAAAAATGCTTAGACATTTTTGAAACTGTTAATTTGCAGAGCTGAGCTGGCTTTGTGCCTACCGTCAGCTGGGTGAGTTCGCTTTAGCGACTAATCTCACAATTCAAAACGCGCGTGTACAATTATTAATAGCCATAATACATATTCAACTGAAACTGAATTTGTCCACCAAATAAAGTTTGAAATTGCCCGCATTCACCACCAAACATGTAACATAAACGACTCTGGGTAAATGCGAATTAGCTCAAGGATATAGGGAATTTTGGAAATATTAATAATCATAACTCATGGTCATAATAATTCAGAAATCGCATGTACATTTACTTTATCAATTATCGAGATTACCTTGTTCCGTAACTGGTCTGGTCATCAGTCATTCGTCCAGCGAATAAATGTAAGATTATCACAGTTAGGAAGGGGTATTTACCAACTCAACATCAAACTTTCTGAGTTTATTAATTAAAACTACTCAATGTAGTCTATAATATCGAGCTTGTAGCTTAATTAGATCTTTTAATTTCATTGACTCTATAAGGTGGGTTTTCAAACACAGAGACAGTGAAAAGTATAAATGGATTTTAATAAATGCAAAACTAGAGAGATTATATGAGCTACAAATATAAACGTACGTAAAAATGCAAACAATAAAAACAAACAAACATTTAACCAAACAAGAACATACGTGATCAGAATGAATGAAAGAAAGAAAGGAAGAAGGATATAGAGAGAAGGGAAAAGCTAGTAATTATAACATACAGAACCTAATTTCACGAGACACCTGGAATCAGCTTTTAGACAGATATAAATATACTTGCTAATTTGGTCTCTGTTCGAGTGATGCTGAGGCAGGAAGCGCGGACGGTGTCCTGTTTCTGCTGCGTCTTCCGGTGTCGCCGGAAGCTTGAAAGGCTCACTGAATGTAACGTTTACCGGAAAATAAGATTCATCTCCCGTGGAGGAAGAGGCAAATAGTCTCTTCTTTTTAAAAGACATCTGTTTACGCCCTCTTTTTGGGACAACAGCAAATCAGGTCTTCTGATCTGAAGCGGGAAAAAGTTTCTTTGTGTGAAGAAGACACGCCTACTTTGACCATATGTCTTATGAGAGAAAGAATTCATATTTCCTCTTAAGATTGTACTCACAGAACAATACATCTTACTGTAATCTCCTATGTGTGACTGGTTGAATTAAAACAGGACGGTCAGACAGATACCAATTATGACAGGTAAAGATTGGGGAAACATAACGTTACATTTATATGCATAATTACACACAAATAAAGTGATTTAACACACAATAAAATTGTCAGTATTTCCATTATGGCATGTGAAGACACTTGAGAAACAAAGGAATACATATCAAACATTTTAGGGGTACTTTTCTCTGAAAAGCTCCATGAATGGTGTGTGTGTGTGTGTGTGTGTGTGTGTGTGTTGGAATGTCACGAGGCTGTAAAGTCACGGGAAGTTCACGCTGAACTGTGGGGGACCCCAGCCACACGGGCGCTGGAAAATTACCCCTTGGGGAATAATTAACCAGAGCTGCTTCCCTAAGGACAAAGACGATGTGTTCGACACCCTCATGATTCACTTAATTTGAAAAACAGATGTCATTGTTGCTACATCTGTTTGGTACTGACGGCGAGTCGGCGACAGCTATTGACTTGGCCTAGCTAACCTAGTTAGCCCTTCATACTGTTGGCGTTTTATTTGATTTTAACATCTGAATGTTTGTGACAAGAAGAAAATGTCAAAGCCAGTAATGTACCAGAAGCAGGATAATCCCAACAGTGATTTCTGCTGCGTGCCTCAATGCGCAATGTCAATTTCCACCACTTCCCAAAGGAAGAAACCATAAGAAAAATATGGATACGTAATGTGAGACGTGATAATTTGGTAATTAAGAGGACCACCACAGTCTGTAGTAGACATTTCGTCTCCACGGATGTCATTCAAGGTGGACGACGACGCTTGAAAGAGGGGGCTGTGCCCGTGTTGTTCGCCTGGAACGACTACTCTCTGCCGGCAGTCAGACCAAGTGTCTGGGATAGAACACAACGACCAGAGGATGAATCAACTGAAGAGGAAGAGATGGATGTTGAACTGTTGCTTCAGTGCCATGATTACGATGCAAAACCAGAACCATCAGCTTTGGATATAGCATGTGAGAAAATAGAGGCCCAGCAGCAGGTGATAGAGGAGCTGCAAAAGAGAATGGCTGAGGTTACACTGAAGCAGTCGTTTGGCTTGGAGAGGTTTTTAGCATCAGATGATGACATCAGATTCTATACCAGGTACGTATCATGTCATATGATACTTAGCTTGCATACCTCTGTGGTTATGACTTTCTTGCAGACCTAGATTGAGTTCAAATCCATTCATTTATAAATCACAGTAGTGGGCAGAATATTCAGATCCTTTAATTCAGTAAAAGCACTAATACCACACTGTGAAAATACTCCACTACCTGCATTCAAAACCTTAATTATGTAAAAGTATGTAAGTATTATCAGAAAAATGTACTTAAAAGTATGAAAAGTAAAAGTACTCATAGTGCAGTAAAATTATCCTTTTCAGTGTTTTACTATTATATAGGATGTTTATGGATTAATATTACTGCTGCATTAATGTGTATGTTTCATTTTACTGCTGTAGATGTTTAAGGTTGAGATTATTTTAACTTAACTTTATATACTTTTGGCTAGTTTAATCTATAAGATCATCTTAGCCTGTTTGTAGCATCTCTGTCCTGTGAGAACCACATATCTCAGCTTTGTGATGATGCATTTTCCAAACATCAATAATGGGTTATGCTTTGATTTAAAGGTAATAATAATTTTCTTTCACTCTTTTAGATTTGCCAGCTACCGCCACCTACAGGCATTTTGGAGACAGATTGAACCTGCAACAAGGAGAATAGTGCGTGTTGGTACACAGTCATCCACTTCCAGCACAACAGCAGCTCCTGACAATGCCACTGATCCACCTCGATCCACCTTGGTGTGTCACCACATGGTGCTGTTACTTTTATTTCCTCACTGTATTCCGGCTCTATCAGTGACAAAGAATTGTTCAGGCAATCTGGCATTGTCCCTCTTTTGGATAAAGATATGGCTGTGATGGTGGACAAGGTATTCAGAATTGACGACCTAGTGCCTTGCAAAGTTTACAGACCACCTTTTCTGAGTAAAAAGTCACAGCTGTCTCATGGCGAAGTGCTGGTCACTCAGGACATTGCACGGTTAGGCCGGTGACACACTGGCTGCGTGGCGTGAGCGTGGCGTTTCAGCTGCGTGGCGTGTGAGTGGCGTTTTCCATGTCTTTGCACACCAGAAACGTGTCTGACGCGGCGCTGCTGCTGCTAGGTGACATATGATAAGCCTCATTGGTGATATATTTGACATATGGGGAGAGAGTTGTGGAAGGCCTACTTCATTTTAAACATAAATATATAGCAGCAAAGACAACGACGGCAGTGTTGACGGCAATATAGGCTATAGAATATTTCGTTCTGTATTGACAGGTGCAGTATTTGAAAATCGATAATACTGTTTTAAAATGCATTTATATTTGCATTTATGTCAAACCCTAGACACTTTCAAACATCAAAATGACATTTATTAATATGTATTCGTGTCAAAATGTCATATAAACATCTTTTCATATTAAATTTTGCTTGGAAATGCTTCCAAGACGCTTGTGTGTCGCGTGAAAAATAGGCGTCGGTTCTATTTCTAGCATGCACGCGTTTTCCGCGCGGCTCGAGCCGCGCCTGAGACGCGCGTGTCACGCAGGCAGTGTGCAAGCTCTAACCTGTTAACATGGGAGCCGAAATAAAAACGGACACGCCACGCAGCTGAGACGCTTACGCCACGCATCCAGTGTGTCACCGGCCTAATGTTATTAAGCCTAGGCCTATGTGACAGATTTGTGCTGCACTGAATCTTCCTTTTCGAAGTGATTCATTCAAAACCATCATGGCGAACAGCGCGCATCTCTCAATTTAAGTAAATATCTATTATCTATCGGCTTTGATATATCAGCCTAATTTTCTTATCGGATCGATAATGATAACATCAAAAACGACCATTTATCGGCTGATATCGATATGTGGTCAATATATTGTGCACCCCGCCCTAATTCAGATTATATACAATGTCGGGCTCTGCGAGAGCGGATTGGAGATTATGACAGATTATGTTTTGGGATGTCCCGGTTTAAAACCATGTTCGAGGCAGGACAGCAGATAATTAGTGAAATCGATATCCGGGTGGTGAGATAATTCGATTGATAGGCAAGAAATATTCACAATAACAGACATCACTGAAATTTAAGTGGAAGAGATTTATATGTAGTGGTAATCAACCTTCTTGTTCCCTGGATGCAAGGCCGCCTTAATGCACGGGCTTACCTGGGCTGAAGCCCAGGGGCCTCCCAAGTTCAGGGGCCTCCCATGTTCAGGTTCATGATGAGCTGAAAAGGTCATATTGTTTTAACTTGTCAGATTTTGTCGCTGTATGTCGCTAGTCGCTTGTGGACGTTGGTAGACAGTGCTGTCGCTCTAATGTTATTGTTATGGTGCGTTCACACCAAACGCGAATAGAGCGTCTGGCGCGAGTGATTTCAATGTAAAGTCAATGCAAAGACGCGTTTACGCGCGTCTAGAGGTCCCGCGCCGCGCTCTACACCTCATTCGCGCCGCGGGAATTTGACGCGTCTTGCATTGACTTAACATTGAAATCACTCGCGCCTGACGCGCTATTAAAGTCCGGTCTGAACGCACCTTTACAGTGCGTGTCCACTACAGCGGCAAAAGTCCGCTCAGTGCCGCTGGCAACGCTGTTGGGGTGTGTCTGTTGCGAGTGTTTAATCTAAGTTTTTTTTCAACACATGGACAGTAGGCTATAGCCTAATCATCAGCAATGCACGCGATTACATTTAGAAATAGACAAGCTTTGTTTCCAAATGCACCAAGCAATGATCCTTTCAATTTTATAAACGTTTATAAACCCAGCCAATATAATCACAATGAACACATCCAAAATAAAATCTTTAACATGTATATAACAACTGCAAAGCGTCTAATTTGTAAACTTAATGATTTACGCACTAAATCCAGCATAAACTCTTACTCTTTCTTTTCCATGCATCATTTTATTATATCCATGTTTGTGGTTACAGTCAAACCATATAAAACAGTGAAATCGCCCTCGAACTCTTCTGTCTTGCCTGCACTGCACTCGAGACGGTGATGGGAGCTGGAGCTGACTGAGCTCCACTGAAAGGCTAATTTCCTATTGGTTGTCGCTCGCGAAAATCCCTTCTCATTTGCATAAAGTTGAAATTTAGTTGCTGTGTGTGGTTGTTAAATAAAGTGTCTTGTGTTTATGTGCTCAGTGATATGTTAATAACAATATTAAAATTGAAAACAATATTAAAAAACTCACTGTTGTAGGTCTCAAAAGAAACTAATGCATTCTGTGATGTAGGTTACCTAGATATTACACTTTTTTAAAATGAGACTCTATAAATCGATGGGATGGGGGGCCTACAAAACCTCTCAGCCCCGGGGCCTAACATTAGGTTAAGGCGGCTCTGCCTGGATGAGATCCAGAGGTTTAATCCACCCATTTCCGTCAGTTTGAATGTGGATAAGTGGTCTTGCCATTCCCAACATAATAAACGGGCATTATCCCATGTACCTGGAAATCAGCAAATCACAGCAACAAAGGAACCGCCTCATCTCACATGATTTTTTTTCTGCATTTCAGTTATATTTTCATATAACACTTTAGGATCTCAGGGAGAACACCAAGCTCAATGGCGGCATAAGAAGCTGTCATTGGACAGCGTTACATTCATTTTATCTATAGAAAATGTCATTTTAAAATGTTGTTCCTCTGTAATAGCTATTAACAATCTTTTCAGATTACTAGGGCCAGAAGATTGTCCAGATTTTAAAGACTGATGATGCTCCTATTCAGAAATATTGACAAAAATTTTGACATTTCCTATATTCAGTGAAAGGCATAAACACAACACATTACAAATACAAAGATTTATTTGTAGAGAGGTGTACATAAGGAATGTCAAGGTTGCACAGCAAATTATTTTTTACTTGAAACAATAATGCAGACAGAAAAAAAAAATCTGTACTTTCAGTTCTTCCTTTGGTTTTCCAAAAATATCACAAAATATCTCTGTTTTTTTCCACCTCAAAAATCAGGTACACTCTATTTGACCCTCTCAAATAATCAACAAAAATATGTATTATTCTTTCAAAACACTAATATATTTTACATTTCATGAACTTTGATTTGGATCTGAATAGGATTATGAAGTGTCTACAATCAGACAATAGTACACTGAGGATATTTTTAACATACACTCAGTATAACAATACGATATCACCGTCTCAATTAATATTGACTTTGTGCCATTTAATAACCTTGCTAAATCTAAAAAAAAAAAAAAAGCATGGCAGAAATGGCTGTACAACTGCATCATGGAACAACCAAATAAATAAAGAGAGTAGATATCATTGCGTTTGAAATAAATAATAACCTAAAACAACAAAGAACTACCCAAATAATAAATTTCTCAAGTGATGGAGAACTGTTAGGAAACAAAACTGTCGAACAGTAATGTGACCAACTTTTCTTTTCTGAACTGTTTTATAAGTTCTTGTTTTAGCAACCAAACAGCTAAAGAGTGAATAATTATAATCCTTCTCTTTATCTATTAGAGTGTAATGCCGTGTTTGTCTTGCTTGCAAGGCAATAGCACTTAAATAACTTACTGCAACTTGCACATTGTGTATATAACCCACAAAAGACAAATATGCCCATGAAACTATGTACAGCAGAAAAATGAGAAGTTTCAAAAACAAAACAGATTCTTCCATTAATTTCCTTTACTCAGTGCGTATCCAGCATGACAAAGCCAGCAGAAGTTCAGCAGACCAACAAGATGCTGTCCTGCTTGCTTCTTGATTATCAACGCATATAACACTACATATAGGGTGTGAGCGTCAATGCACCTTGCAACACACGTGAGCATCAACATATATATTTATATATTATGGACAGGTTTATGAGAGCACAACAAACACACATGCTCACAGAGCTTTAAAAGGTAGCAGCAGCAACTCTCAGCAAAACCTCAGAGAACAACGAGCAGATCATGGGTTCAAATAATATATGTAATATAATGTGGAGTGATATTCATGAAATCTGGACACAAGCAAACATCAAATCAAAGCAGGTGGGATAATACAACAGAAGTAATGGTAATAATGTGGCATTCAAAGATCAAGTTAAGACAGTTTCTTGAAAAATGTTACAGAAATAAAATCAAACCCTCGGAAATGTCCTTCTCAGAACAAGACATTCAATTGAGGAAAAAAAAAAGAAATCGATCATGCCAATATTTTTTTGTCATAATATAAACCACTGAAATGAATAGGCAGTCATATTAACTTTTTTGTTTGAGAGCCATGAGGTGATAATGCTTCAAATAATTTAACAGTGATAAAACGACATTCACAGGACGGTACACTGACAGGCCTTTTGGGACTGGTTTACATGAGATGCCCATGAGGACAACAATCTTACTGCGACTCACGAGTTAAATAAAGCTATACTGATCTGCGAAGCAGGTTGTTCTTGTCAGGCTCAAGAAACTCTTCAACTAGAGCGGTGGTCACTTTTCTTAACTCCTCCTCCAGACGAGAGATATCACTGCAATACAATTGAAAAAAACATATGCAAATTTATTCATAAAATTGCATTTTCTCCTATATATTTAAGAATCGAGAAAATCAGGTAAAGTCTGTAAGATAATACAGTGGCCTCAAAAAGTGTAAGGACATTAAAGCCACACATAAATGTATGAATGGCATTGTATTAGATATCACAAACAAATGATGCTTGACTTTCTCAGAACCATCTTTAATCATATGAGCCATTTTTGCAATGACATTTAATGAACTGGACAAAGTAGTGGATACATGTCGGATACTCAAGATCACACAGGTGTCCCAACTAGTTATCACCTTAACTATGGATATGTTCCAAATACATTTTCTTTAATCTGAATCCTTTTTGGTTGCACTTTATTTCGATAGTCCACTTAAGACATTCTACTAACTATAAATACCTTTGCAATTTCATGATAACTAACTTTGAAGACAACATACTTTAAAGATAATTTGCAACATGTCAACTAGTGTTAGTGGACTTTTAGGTTAGGGTTAATAGTAGAATAAGCAGACATTGTTTATCTGTGAATAAAAGCCTAAGCTCAATCGGTTCCTCGTATAAAGTGATCGAGTCTCTTCAGAAAATTTGGACTAAACCACTCAATTCATATGGATTAGTTTTATGCTTTCTTTATGAACTTTTTTGAAGCGTCAAAGGGGTAGTTTCATAGCTGTCTATGGAGGGACCGAGAGCTCTCAGATTTCACCAAAAGGATCTTCATTTGTGTTCCAAAGACGAACGAAACTCCTATGGGTTTGAAACGACATGAGGGTGAGTAAATAATGACAGAATTAAAATTTTTGGGTGAACTAACCCTAGACAGTCTAATGACTAACATTCTAATGTCTCATATGGACTATCGAAATGAAGTTACCACTTTTTTTGTTTGAAATAAATGCCACTTGATTTGGCATTATTTCTAACAAAGACATTCATACATTTAGCTATCCAGTAAAGTAGTCTAGTACCAACAATACCATCCATTTTAAAACTTCTAATAGAAGATACAAACCGTTCTCCTGGTGGTGCACAGAATTCTGTGTAATACTTGATCTTTGGCTCAGTCCCGCTGGTCCTAAGTGTGGCAACAATGCCATTCTGAAATGTGAATGTAACCATTTGGCTATTTTTTGTTAATGGAAGGACCTAAAAGGAAATATTAAAAGAAATTTTTTTCCAATCAAACTGTTTGTCATTGACCTAAAATCAAGAAATATACAGGAGATCTGCTATGACATACACATTTTTTGTCAGGCTGACTGCTGTCATAACCAGTGGTCACATCTCTGATGTGTGAGATGCAGTAATCACCACATAATTCTGGGTATACACCCGGGCCTCCGAAGTTGCGCAGACGGCTAAATATTCTGTAAATAGTGGGTGGGTCATTGCAGAGGACATAGGATGTTCTGGAAATGTGATAGCCGTATCTGGGGTACAACAGTGAAGAGAACAATCAGAGTATTATGATCAAAGTAAAATGTGAAAGCAATGGTACAGAATCACACTAAAATATTTCATAGTTTTTGAAATCTTCAATAATTATCAAGTACTTAAAGAAAACCAAAGAAGTGTAGCAGAATAGACGCTCACATTTCATAGATGTTGCATAGTTGCTGGTTCAAGGAAAGGTTTTTGATGTGCAGATAAGCAGCCATCTCAGCCACAACAGCTGATGTGCTGACTCCATCCTTATCAAGAACCATGTTCCCACACAAAAACCCTGGCATCAAAATAAAGGATGAGACATAACATTATTGTTCCATATAGTATTGTTTTGAAGCCCATTGACTTTGTATGGAAAAAATACATGCCCTGTTAAATTTCAAGCAACTTAAAATGGTGTTCATGACCCATTGTGTGACATTTCAAAGTGACAGAGGAAGCTTAAAGGTGCAGTGTGTAATTTTTAGTGGCATCTAGTGGTGAGATTTGCGAATTGCAAACAATCAGTCACTCACTGCCTATCCTTCAAATTGCAAACTCTAAGGAGAAGCTACGGTGGCCAACGTAGGATCGGAAGATGTCGTCGTCTGAGTCAGCAGAGAGTAGCAAGTCAAGCAATGAGGTTTCTTTATATTATATTTTATATTAAATTATATTTACTTAATTATTCAGTAAAACCACATGTTATTGCGATTGTTATTTTTACTTGTTCATCATTGTGTTAGTCTTTTATTCACTGACTTTACCATAGCTTGTTTCCATGCTAGTTAGTATAAGTTTCCATGCTAGTTAGTATAATGCTAGCTTATACTAACTAGCATTGTTTCCATGCTAGTTAGTATAAGCTAGTTAGTATAGTAAGTATAAGCTATGGATAAGAGCATCAAAGCAGCTAGGTAAGGGGAAATAGCTAACGTTACGATGTCCGAGGCGTCGTTCAGACAGCATGTTTTTCTCCACGTTTGCAGAGTCAGGGACAACCTGAGTATTCTGCTGCGTCTTTTTCTGCTGCTTCTCATTCAAGTTAGTGACGAAATGCACTCTGTAGCGCTGTTTGTTCGCTGTCGGCTACGGTAGAAACATGACATCAAGATATGTCGACCTTCATAGAAGGGGGTGCCAGCGGTTATGTAGATATAAATGACTAATTTTAAGGTAATAACGGTTCATTAAATAAGGTCTTTATACACCACTGAAAACATAGTTATGGATCTTATATTGCATTTCTGTCAATAGATCAATAGAAATATCACACATTGCACCTTTAAAAAAGATCCGACTTTATCCTTTGGGAATCGATTAGATTATGAAAAGTGTGTTATACAGGAGAAATTTAAATATTTAAATTGTTTTGTCCATACAAAGTCAATGTGCTTCAAAACAACACTGGACCCCACTGACTAAACCCTGTGTAAACGGAATCCGTCTCCCCCAAACGCTGAAACTACTGTTTATACAACGCGCATTGTTTCCATGACTGTCCAAAGCATGTGAATATGAAGCATGTGACTGGCTGCCTGTTGCGAAGCGTCAAGTCTTAACATTTTAACATCATTTCAGACTGCACAGGTTTGACCGTGTGAAAAGCCCTTAAATGTTTGGAATGACAAGGTGAGTAAAGGACAACACACTTTTTAATTTTGGATGAACAATCCCACTAATTTAAAGAATAAACAAACATGCTGGCGACAGCATTGCTTGAACTTTATGTGTATCTGCAGTTAAACACTTACCAATGGATTCTTCAAAAGAAAAAATGACCTCCTTTCCTGCTTTTGTTAATTCATGTATTCTATTTCCAATCCATTTAAAGCCAGGCAATGTTTCCTAGGATGAAGGAGGGCAAAGTAAAAATACCAAAGTTCAGTAAGAAGTTAAACTATTAAGCAGTGGCCTTGTATTTTGTTTAGCGAACCAATTAATTCAGATCAGGGGTTTTCAAATCTGAGGGAAAGTGCTGCACAAGGAAGTGCTAGGGTGTACGTGGAAATTTTTAGAAAAACAGAATTTTTAAAGGTGCTCTAAGCGATGTTGGGTGAAGTCACTTCTTGTTGACGTTCAAAGTATTGTTCCCTCCCTTCCGTGCTTCCTGAAACAGTCATGAACCATTTAGAAAAACCAAACTGGATTTACCCACCTGTCCAGCAAAAAGAGGCACCCGAACTTCGGATTGGAAGCCCTTCTGCCGGCGGAGTTCTCGCCACCTATTGAACGCTTTTCTGATGTAAATTCGGGACTTCGTGCGTTCCTTCTCCTTTTCCCTATTCTTTGTTATTTGTTCATCGAAACGTCATCTCTTTGGTCTCTTTTAGTCGTGTGTCATATCAAAATTCTCAAGAATATACATTTTTAACATTAGTCGTTGTCTAGGACTTGCCAGTTTGTTTTCGTTGCCATTTGTGGAGCCTGGGCTGTCTACAGAGACCGTGTTTGTTTACAGTGTGGGACAGGCAGCTAGCGGATAGTGAGGAGATGTTTGCTGGATGTGACAAAAAATGTTTTGGCCTAAAAAACGTGTGACATTGCTTAGAGCACCTTTAAATAACATTTTACACATATTTTATTGGGTCTTTATACATAATAAATTATAGTTGCCTTTTAAATTTAAGGATGTGGTCCTTATATGAGCATCCAAACCCCTGATATAGATCATAATCTCGATTCAAGAATAATAAAGCACTCAATATATTTTAAGCCTTAGTATAGTACAAACTTCAAATTTAGACTTGAACTAACCTCAAAATGAAAGCCTTCAATGCGTGCAAAGGCATTTAGTATTTTGGAAGAAACGGTGGTGGCCAGCATGTATACTCTTTCAGTGTCTGCTGGGTCAGGATGCGTTTCCTTCCAGTTAAACAACATCCACCAGCCGAGCAATGCAGCTAACTCATTTCCCGTGAACACTTTCCAACTGCAACTGCCCATAAAAAACATAGAATACTAATTACTACTTAACTCAAAGAGTTCAGAACAAGTACTGTCAAGTAGACCTGATACTTCTACATTTTACTGTTGAGGGTATTAATGATATAGTACTTGTCATTCTGCTCTGCAACAGCCAAGCGATCAGCATCAGGGTCTGTGGCCACGACAATCCGAGCCTCTTCTCTCTCGGCCAAACGAAGGGACAGCTCCTTAAACGGTCAGTGCAACACAACTCAATGGTTACAGTATGTCCGCATGTTAAACTAGCATTGTTTTCCCCTTCACTGTGCTATAACCAAGGGGTCATGGTTTGGCTAGCTGGTTTTGGCAGGACGCAATTACCACATATGGCAAGAACCCTTGGTCTTTCAAAGACAAACTTAATAAATCACTAATTAATAAGCCAATTTTTTGTAATTGTTATGGTAATTAAATACATTTTGTAGTTATTTAGAACTATGTAACTTAATATAAGTTATAAAAGTCGAAATATAAGAAGAAAAAAATGTATTTTACCAAGACAGATTCTCCTTCCTCTGGGTTAGGACAACTGACAGTTGAAAATTCTGGATCTGGATCTTTCTGTTCTGGAACAGGGATCGGAGGTGGGAAGCCAAACTGCTGAAAAGCTCTCTGGACAAAGTTGTGACCAACACCATGGAAAGATGTATGCACAAACTTCAGGGGAGACTTTGTGTTAAGTTCTCTGCAATAAAAAAATAAATAAAAATAAAAAATAAAAACTTTGTGAAGGAATGCATTTAAAAAAAAAAAAAAAAAAAAAAAAAAAAAATCCAACAACCCCCTGTACGTTAAAACACATACTTGAAAAATACTTACTTCTAAATACTTAGTTCCTCAAACTAAAATAAATTATTTAGACTTTGTAGATCATAGAAAGTCACCATGAAATAAATATTGACCGTTCTTATCTTTCATGAATTGATTTATCTGCACATATATATTTTTTTTTTTTCAAATTCCTGTGTCCTTGTAATGTTTCATCAAAATAACTTCCCCTCCCTCTTGCAGCTCATCTCTTCTCTGATGATGTGTTTACTGGCGTGAGGGCGGGTCAACCTGTCACTCATAAGAGATCCACCAATAGTAAACCACAACCGTTCAAAAAATTCTTCATGGACAAAATCCTACATCAATTCATCTGCCTTACATTTTTCTTATTCGAGAAGCCGTTTCACTCAGATATTTTTTTATATATATATTAATGAGGGTCCTAAAGGGTTTGTTGTGGTGCTCAGACCAATCCACTTTCAACAGCGTTTCTCAGAAATCGCTTACTTTCCTTGAATAATTACTTGAATATTTAGCAATGTTTGTTTATTAAAGACACTACTTAAAGTAACATGTGTAGAGTTTAATTTAAAAGTATTAAATCCAATTTATTAATATTTAACTTTGTAAATAAATAAGAAAATTAGAAAACATTTTTTTTTCAGTACATGGTGATCTCCAATTGTGGTAAAATGGATACTTTTACTGTTATTGATATCACCTAATAAAATGTTGATTTTGTGAAATTTACAAATAAGCATACCTTTTTTTATTGTAGAAAAATTATACAAATGCACCTAAAAAAACAAAAAAAGTCTAATACACACAAAAAGATTATTTGTCAGGGTGTGAAGAACCTTCAAACTGCACAAACTGTTCTTTGTAAAGGAAAAAAGGTTTTCTAGAATATAAAGGTTCTTCACACTCAATGTCACATTTATGGCACCAAAACATGCTTCTAAGAACACAGTTTTTTGGGAAACCAAAAACGGTTCATCTATATCATTGCTACGAAAAACACTCTTCGGTTCTTCTGTTTTTACGGTTTTAAAAACACCAACAGTACACTCTCTTAGTACAGGTGAGAGACTGCACCTGTGGAAGCAGACAGTGTTTAGCTCTTCCATGTACCAGCGGCAGACGTCCTCCAGTGGGTCACTCCTTAACAGGCTGCTCTCAACTAGGTCCGCATTCCAGGACCCGGCCCACGGTTCAGTACTCTCCTCAATGCAATGCAAGATCCCCTTATCGTGTGGCGAGGAGATCTGTGCACCATTGTGCCAGTAAACCTACAGAAAAACACAAGGTTGAATCACATCAATTGAACACCTTGTTCCTGTTCTGAAGTATGTAGAAGACATACTTGACTGCGCTCTTGTGTTACTTTCAAAAGTCAGTGCTTTTAAACTTGTTTACAGTCCCTTGCAGCAATGATATAAATACAACATGTATTTGCACTGTGAAACATTTCAGAATGCAATAATGAACAAAAT
This sequence comes from Abramis brama, assembly GCF_963993115.1. Taxonomy (NCBI): domain Eukaryota; kingdom Metazoa; phylum Chordata; class Actinopteri; order Cypriniformes; family Leuciscidae; genus Abramis; species Abramis brama. Next base: position 33,608,087 of record NC_139972.1, on the reverse strand, counting down.
CAAGATTTTAGGCAGTTGGACAGGTCTATTGTAATTAGGGTTGGGTATCGTTTGAATTTTAGTGATTCCCAATTCCCAGTTTCGATTACAATAAGGTAAAAAAAAAAAAAAAAAAAAGTCAAACATTTAGATATCAAACCTATTTATTCTGTCTTTTTGCAAAACATTTCATTGCAGCTGAATACCATGAACAAAAATCAGCAGCCAAAAGAACACTTACAGTACATACACTATGCCTTTGCCTATGCCTTTAACAAAAATACCACAGCAACAACTAACTAACTAGACAAACTAATATATAGTTCAAACATTATTAAAGAAAAGTAAACAGTCAGAAATAAAATAAGAACAAATAAATTTTAGTTTACAAATAAATAAAGTTTTTAAAAGTTTCTCAGGAAGGTCTAGTACATGCATTGAAATCAAATGTCATCAAATGTAAAATAACACTGCATTGTCTTCACATTATAAATAAAATATAGGTGAATCCTTATTAAAGTTACAAAAGTTATTTAGTCAAGAATGGAGTAATTTTTTCTTTGTCTTTTGATTAACATTAATGACTGCAGAAGGTATATTAGGCTGCTTTCATAAGAGCGAATGCACGGGTCCAATATACTGACACACATGCGTTTTCTTTCTTAACTGTTTACATTCACTTAAGACAAAACCAGCTGTATTTAAAAGGATACTTTGACAATTTTGTGTATGTTTGTCCATTCAAGCGCATTAAGACGTGAAAGAAGTCAATTCAGTATTTGCGTACTATATGAAAGGCAACTTTTCTGTGCACACACATAAAACAGCGTGCGAATACCGAATTATGTTCTTGCATGAAATAACATGAAAATGCGCACAAAGGAATTGATAGGCGGAAGCAACATTTTTCATTGTTTTTCCACCACACGTGAAGTGTGTGCCAATAGTAAAATGCAATGTTAAGTCTCAGAAGAAGGATCAAAGGATTCCTTATTTTGGTTTTATATTATTAAGAAGAAATTTACAAAAAGAGAAGGACATGTCTGACAATATACACTTACTTGCCATAACAGCATTACTTTTTGAACTTATAAGAGCCACATTTACAAAGTCACTGCATTATATCTATAAAAGATCCTGCAGAAGAAAGTAAATGATGACAATTTTCATTTTGGGGTGGATTATACCTTTAAGTTTGCTAGGCTTAAAAACTTGTATTATCGAAAAACTAAAAAGGGGCAAGTAACAAGAATAGGAAGTGTGAGAGTGTTATAACTCCTCCAGCTCTTTTATTGCTGTTATTTTACACTTTCAAGACAATTCTCTTTCTGTGATGCAGCAGAATGATCTGAAATAACTGAAAACTGTAGGTTTGAATTATTGAACTCAATTTATTAACAGCTGCTCACCTTGTACCCGTTGTCCTCTTTTCTGTTATGAGAAGCAGTGATCATGACTCCAGCTGCAGCTCCATACTTCATCACAGCGTACGGCTGGAGGACAAAAAGATGGAAACAGTCCAGTCATTTTAAACCAAAATGGGGGTCAACCTTGAACAAATTGCAACAGAAGCAAACTCAACTGATTTTGTATCCTCAATATGTCCTGAGTAAGGAAAAAAAAAAAAGTCCCGAAGAATCCCATTAGGGGAAAGTTTCGAAAAAGACCCAAATATAGCCTATTCATACGCTTATTCATTCTTTTTAAAGAATGTAAAAATTTTAACCTTTAGATATCACCATGAAAATTACTGAGTTGATTACTTACATCAAGGCAAACAAAAAATGTATTACAAGTTTTTTGAAATTGTTTGTTAACATGGACAAACGGTGCATAATCTAATTACGTATGTGCTAATTTGCATAAATACCACAACAGATCTAAACATTGGGTATAGCCAGGTGAAAATGTCTTGTTGAATATTGTTGACACATAACAGTAAAATACTTAATGTTAAGGTCTGAATGGAACCCATTTAGGCTACCCATGAGCATTAATACATAGAGGCAGGAAGAAGTACTTTAGAAACCAGCCTTTATTAATTTTTAAGAGATTGGGTTTGGGGCTGGGTCCGTGGGACTGTTTCTGGGGGACGAGTCTGAGGGAAGAACAGGAGACAATGGTAAGGAGAATGCAGAAGACAAAAGGTAAGTAAAATAAAAAGTGAATCCCCAGAAACAGTCCCACAGACCCAGCCCCAAACCCCATCTCTGTAATAATAATTAATAAAGGCTGGTTTAAAGTACTTCTTCCTGCCTCTATGTATTAATGCTCATGGGTAGCCTAAATGGGTTCCATTCGACCTTAACATTAAGTATTTTACTGTTATGTGTCAACAAGATTCAACAAGACATTTTCACCTGGCAAGACCCAATGTTTAGATCTGTTGTGGTATTTATGCAAATTAGCACATACGTAATTAGATTATGCACCATTTGTCCATGTTAACAAACAATTTTAAAAAACTTGTAATACATGTTTTGTTTGTCTTGATGTAAGTAATCAACTCAGTCATTTTCATGGTGATATCTAAAGGTAAAATTTTTACCCTATTCACATAAGTAAAATAATGAATAGGTGTATGAATAGGCTATATTTGGGTCTTTTTCGAAACTTTCCCCTAATGGGATTCTTCGGGACTTTTTTTTTCCTTACTCAGGACATATTGAGGATACAAAATCAGTTGAGTTTGCTTCTGTTGCAATTTGTTCAACCTTTTTTCATAAAATGACTGGACTAATAGACAATTCACAGGATTCAAGATAACTTTCACCTCTTTTCTTTATCATCATTGCTCCTAGGGGTCATTCTCAAGACAGACAAAATAACAACTCTGTTATACAACTGTAATTAAAACAAAATCTATCAATAACATTTTCTTACCACAAATGGGGTAGGCACATATGTAGAGAACAAATAGACAGGGATATCTTTACAAAGCATAACAGCTGCAGTCAACCTTGCAAGCCTGCAGATAAACCAAAGGGTGGGAAATGTTATTTACACTGTTTTATCTGATGTAACAGAAAAATTATTTATTACAGCAAATGTAGAGTACTGTATAGACATACACAAATATAATTCTAAAATATAGATGCAAGCAGCAATTAAGGGACTAAGCACAAATGAAGAATAAGTTATCAGACTGCAACAATAAGTAATTAAAGACATTTTTGGATAAATTTGATGCAAAACAGCTGGAAAATCATAAATAAAATTATACAATCACTAGTAATTTGATTTAATTGCTTAGCACTTTGGACCAATAGGTGGCGCTGTTACCAAATTGATGTGTGGTCAGTGTTAGGTGTCAATGAAACATTCAAAGTTTGGTGTCAATATGCCCAAGTGTTACAGAGTTACAGCCACCATGCCATCAAAATTGTTGATGCGTTATTGGAGAATGGTTTCAGCCCATGCCGAAAAAAGTTCAGGGCTTTTTTTTCTAAATCGATTTTGGTAAAAATCAGACCGACTGTCTAGGTAGGAGGAGCTTGAAAAAATATTTGTTCAAAGAAATGCAAAATGGCAGACAGCAAGTTCAACCAAATATTGCATAATTGGTATCATTGTTCTCAGTATGACTCAAGGAATCGATAAAGGCCAGTTTCATTAAAATATGATAAATTAATCAAAAGCTATTAGCATTTTTATTTAAATTTTTTTCATTATTATATAATTTGAAATCATAAATTTTACTTAAAGTTTTGGAAAATGTATAATAAAATGTTAAGTGTCTTCAGGGTATGGTCCTGGTGACACATACCGAGTTTTAGTAATGATATTCTGATAAGTTCATAAAATACAGCATTTTATGACAAAATTCGAAATGGCCAATGACTAAAACGGCCGATATGGGAAAACTGGGTATCATTCAACTCGGTATGCTGCACTGAATTAAAAGAGACCAGTTTATGACTTTTGGGCAAACAGTTAAGAAGTTAGGCAAAAATATAAATTTTTCATATCTCCTGACTAGAAGGTGGCGCTGAGCCAAAATGGCGCATGCTGTTTCAGGACATGCTTGAGATGACATGTACCAAGATTCATCTCAATACGCGAAAGCAGGGATAAGCAACGTCGGTCCTAAAGTACCGCTGTCCTGCAGAGTTTATCTCCAGCCCTAATCAAACACACCTGAACAAGCTAATCAATGTCTTCAGGATTACTAGGACTACAGAAAGAAGATTTTTTTCAAGGTTGGAGCTAAACTCTGCAGGACAGTGGCTCTCCAGGACCGACGTTGCCTATTCCCTGCACTAAACGGTTGCGGAGATATAACCTTGCAACTAATTTGGCATGCTCTTCGTCAAATTTGTTTGTGCGTTATTTGAAAATGGTTGTTCTCATCAAAAAGCTTTTAATAACTTTTTGCCAGCATGGTCTGAAGAAGATCAGAGCCAATTTTGGTGGAAATCAGAGAAAATTAAAAATGGCGGAAATGTTTTCATGACTGAAAGTTACATAGGCAGGGTATAATTCATTTTTTGTTTCTAGCCCTTACGGTTCAAAATTTACTAGAATAAACGTAAGTGCAACTTTGGACAGTTGGTGGCGCTAGAGGGATTGAGTTAGAGACTCCAAAATTGCTGTGGTTAATGTTCAGACTCTCCTCTATCAGTGTGCCAAATTTCACAACTTTTGAAACAACGATTAACAGATACAATACATGCCATCGCACCTTCGTTGCTTGGCCCCTAATAAGTAGTTTAAGTTTGTATGATCCAAAATTCCTGTCTTATCCTGTCTAATCTGGTTATAGCAATTAGGTTAATGTGTTTTCAAGACACATAACTAATCAAAATATTATATATAATGCAGTCAAGGTCATGATATAACAGAAATTACAGTATTTATTATGCAGAGTGGCCAGGTGAAACATTTTAACAGTAACCTCTAACTCTATTGCTTTGACTCTAGAAATGTGCTTTCAGAACAAAGAATGCAGTTGATGAGTGCGCTCAACATGTGCCTGAATGCAGCACTATTGTTAAGTGCAGGAAGAGAGAACTCGTATTTTTGCTCTTGTCCCAAAACATTTTTTTTTTTGCTCTTGTTTTGCTGGTTCTTTTTGCAGACAATTTTACTAGTAAAACAAGACATCTACTTCTACATCCACCAATGTTCAATTCCAACAGAGTTCTTTCCTCGACAATCCAAATATATTAGGGTGAAGGTGAGTTTAAAGGGTTTTCTTAATCAATTACTCACCCTCACTTTCTTTAAAACATGTACATATGTCTTTTTGTGATTCACACGAAAGAAACAGAGTTTTCAAAATCACATAAGGTAGGAGATCATGACAGAATGTACATGTATTGCATGAACTATACCTTTAATTGGAAACTGAAAACTAAATAAAATGTAACCTACTATACTATATAGTTTTGAGATTACAGTACATACTGTATGCCATCTAGTTATGAATCTCCACTTGCATGTGCAACAAATGTTGGTGCAAATCAATAGATAAAATACTAGCCTATGAAAATATTTAAGAAAGAACATGGGAGAAGGCTATTTTGTTGATGCAGCTATGAAATGTATGTAGACAGTTCATATAATGGAGAGGAGAATGTTACCGTTCACTGGTGCAGCCACTGCTTGCTTGGGCACGAGTGTCATATCCAATCACCAGCCCTCTTGTTTTCAGGTCAGGGAAATATTTGGCTAAATAGTTGTGCATTCCCTACAACAATGAAGGAAAGACAGACTTATCATGGTTATAAAAACAGAATGGACCATGAATAGCCTAATACTTGTCAAATAAATATCAACCAACTAGACTGGGTTTGTGTTCATAAACAGTATTCCAGATAAATGTGCCCTTGTTCACTGTTGAAATGGACCCTTTTCACATCTCTGGGGTTCTCAGAAGCGGAAGTCGTCATAGTCGAGTACATTTTTATAGTGGTGAAACGGAACCTACAACAAATATAATTTTTGCGTTCTCATTTGCCCCAATAGCAAAAGAAAAAAATCCATAATAGCGTAAAAAATAATGGGGTTCAAATAATTCAGCAGAAGCAGGGATGTTTAGACCAGAAGGAAATCCCCGTCCCCCCTGGCAAATCGCACCTTGCTTAAAATCATGCTTATAAAAACTCTTTCTGTATAGGGAACCCCAAAATATATATATATTTTTAGCAGAACTGCTTTTAAAATTACGATTGGAATTATTATACAGATGTAAATTCAGTCATTCTGTTGGTCTGTTCAATATTTGTTCCTTAGTGTAAAATGGAAATGCATGGTAATTTTATTTTATAAATATAAGCAAATAAACGATATGGTGTAACAAGAGTTTTAGAACTAGACAAATCTCTCTGCATTAATAATATAAAATGCATTAATAGCCTAATATAAAAATTACAGTAGTCCATGTTTGTTTGGGATTTGAACCCGTGTCATCTAAAATGATCGAAAGCTAAGTTCTACCACTTGGCCACGAATTCACAAACCCAAAATTTTGTTTTGTTTGTCCAGCAATTAGTGTCCGCTCACACGAGCGAGAAACACTCTTCATTCGTCTCATTCCTCAACAGAATAGTGAAAATAATCAGCTTCATTGAACCCAATTTATTTTTGTTTGTTATTAATTTGTTTTTTTTGTTATCACGCTGCTCCCCCGGGGAATAGGCTTCTGTTGCCCACCGACGTCTACAATATGAAATATAGGCTATATTGTTGTCGTCTGTATTTTTAACTTTTGATTCTATTTTTCTGTTCTAAAAAATGTTTCTATTCTGTTTACCATAGTTGTAGTATTTCATCGACATTAACCCCACTTACATTTCAAAATGCGGCAATTGCTGCTGTTTTGCACAATATCCCTTTGCGCCACCTGCCGGTCATTTCGCGAATGACTTTGAAATGCAACTGGTTTATTTTTGCCGCAGTGGTTTTGTGGTTTCTGGTTGACTACCTAATGTACACCTAGAATGACTTGAGGGTGAGTAAATCATGGGCTAATTTTCATTTTTGGGTTAACTATCCCTTTAACTGCTGTATTAAAACACACTCGCAGCAGTGTCAAAGGGGTCATGAATTGAGGAATCACATTTTCCCTGAGGTCATTGTACAATAAAGCTATCCTGTAAGTTTCAGAACTCAAAACTTCCTTGTTAGTCCAAAAACAGTACTGAAACCAGCAGGCAAAAAAGAAAAGATTTGAAAAGCAATTGCTGAGAAAATGGGAATGTGTTATATGTAAAGTATAATGTACAATAAGCCAGCAAATCATTATCATAAAATAAACCCTGACAGGTACATAACATGTATTTTTTGTATAGGATGACATTTGAAATCCCCCATTTTACTGCTAAAATGGTTACTCTTAGTATTACTTCTAACCGTATCTCCTTATTATCATCATTATACCATATGTTTCTGCTTTCACTATATCAGTCCATTACTATGGAAGCTCGTTTCTGCCACAGAATAAAAAATTAAAAAGGTAATTGTGACTTTTTTTTAATCTCACAATTCAGACTATTTGTCTGCTATCAGATTAGCAAGATAATATAAACTCGCAATTCTGAGAGAAAAAAAAAAAGTCAGAATTGTGAGAGAAAAAGTCGCAAAGTTTGTTGGATGAAGAATGCAAATAGTGTGTTTTTACTTCACTTTTGATGTAAACAGGTCCTCACCATATTTAAGGTCAAAGACTTATGGCTTTGATAATAACTTTTTCACGCGAGAAGGAATACCTGTTGAGATCTCGTCTGCATGCTGTTAACCTGGACTTACCTGTGTAGACTGGATGACAGTTAGGTCATTGATGCGAGCAAACCCTGCTCCCATCGGGGCTCTCAAGCCAGCTGTTCCAAACGTCATCCTGGAGCACAACCTCCTCCTCAGCTCCACCACACGCCCCTCTCGCACCAGACACTCGATCTGTTCCCGTGTCTGAGGATTCTATAGGCACAAAAACTAATTTTGTCAATTTAAATTTCATACAAGTTTTCTGAAAGGGTTAGTTCACCCAAAAATAACAATTCTGTCATAATTTACTCACCCTCATGTCAATCCAAACCCATAAGACTTTGGTTAATCTTCAAAACACAAATTAGGACACTTTCAATGAAACCTGAGAGGTTTTTGACCAGGTAACCAACAAAACTTAGAAGATCCAAAAAGGTCATAAAGGCATCATAAAACGATTTAAGCAGTTTAATCCAAGTCTTGTAAAGTTACAAACACTTATTATGATTAAGAGATTTAATTTAGATTTTTATTTAGATCTAAACATACATAGATCTAGATCTGACACTTACATAGAGTAAGTTTTTTCTAGCATGTGAATGCACAAGCTTCTGTGTTTATGTGATGCACTATGTATGTGTGTTTATATGTGAACAAAAGCCTAAATTAAATATGTTCATCACATAAAGAGTTAGTGTCTCCTCACAAGACTTGGATTAAACCGTTCGATTCATATGGATTCGTTTTACGACGCCTTTATAGCCTAACCTTTTAGGAGTTATGATTACCTGGACAAATCCTCTCAGGATTCAATGAAAAAAAAAATCTTAATTTGTGTTTTCGAAGATTAACCAAAGGAGTCATTTTAAGGTGAACTAAACCTCAATACAACCTATTGTGTAATTAATTAATAAAATAAACAAATAAATGGGTTTTATATATATATAAAAAATAAAATAAAAACTGAACCCATGCATAAACTCATTAATTTGTTATTTGGAAGGGATTTTTAAGGACAAACAGGATTCTGGTAGACCGCAGGCCATAGCAAATGTTAAACTATTGGATCTGATCAAAAATCAATATGTCCTCACATATAAAAAGTGGGCAGCACCAGACACTCTTCCCAGCATTTGCTGGGATCAGTAATGATGAGTCAGCGCGAATGCATCTAATCATAGATTATTTTATTTTTTTCAACAGTCAGGATGGAAAATTAATATTATAATTCTTTTTTTCCTTCTGTTGCTTGAAAGCTTATCTCTGTGGCCTAGACTGAACAGGCTTTCAAATAATCCAAACATGTAAGCTAGCTGTGAGCCACCCAAATATGTGAACACAAGAATGTCTAAATAGCATTGGAAGTACACAATTAGTAAAAGTACCACTTAAACATATCACAAAAGGAAATGTGTTACTTTCCGTCTATTTTTGCTGAGCTAATGGCTTTTTATTACAACTGCCAGCTGACAGCTGGTTGCTCTGTAGTGTACTACTATACACCAGTCATCCAGTGCAGGCCGAGTTTGACATTTGCAGGAAGAGGTCAGCCAGACATATGACTATTAAATTTGTCTCAGCTAAAAAGAACAAAAAATAAATAAAAAATGAAAAAGAGCTGCAAACTGCAGTTATATCAATACAACACAATGTGTAGGCTAATTTCTGAGAATATCACTAAAATAGCTGTTATAATGTACCACATTCTCTGAAAGCTAAATATTTAAAGCACAAGCTCCCTTTGGCATCAAATCTCACTTGCAATATGATAGAATAACAGATTGACAGAGAGGCTGGTCATACTGACTTTGACATTCAGGTAACAGGCTATGACATATGCAGGATGACACTTATTGATTTGATACTTCATAGTACTTACTTCGATCAACTCATATAATGTAATACCATAGTCTTTTTGGACAAGTGCCTTACAAAAAAAAAAGTATGTAAATTTACTACCAGAGTTTTTGGTATCATGTTTTTTAAGCATTGTATTTCTGGAAGAATCTTAGAGAACCATGTAAATATACCATAAAGCGTCGGAAATCTGATTTCATCACTGTGTCATGGTACAGCAACAGTACTTTTTGTAACGGGTCAATACCATGGTTTTTGTAGACAAGTACCATCTGTTACAAAAGAGTACTTAAATGGTACTTAAATTCATATGCCACAGAATTTACATGGTACTCCAAGGTACTTCCAGGAATACTGTTATACTACTATGGTGCATTATTTATAGTGTTTCAAATTACCATGGTATTACATTCTGATACCATATCTATCTACCACAGCCCAACATTTGAATGACTCAAGTTGGTACTGCAATGCAGTGAAATGCAACGTGATATTTCAGAGGCTTTATCTCTTAACTTTGCATTGTATGGTCATAACACAACAATTTATTGCATTTATGAGCAGATTAAAAATGAATGCTCAGCCTCACAATGTCAAACAACGTCTGAACAATATAAAAACACTTTACAAAGCGACTGCCAGTCGCAATGGTTGGCAACCAGTCCTAATATCAGTGTGATGAGGTTTAACTAACTTAGTTGCATTCTCACCTTATCCCAGGTCATCCATTGACTGATCGCTTTGTCCAGGACCAGGTCTCCAGTGCTACTGAGACACTGTGAGTTTGCGTTGAGGTCTCCGTTAGACCCCATTTTAGCGGTAGATCCAGACCTCAGTTTCGTACCTCAAATCCAGCTGCTTCGTTCAAACCTTGCGACTGAATGTTATTGCGGACAGCGTGCTCGGAAATTAAAGATTAACGGCGTGACGTCACCATTCAAATAGGTCACAGGCAGACTCAGACAGACTCACAACTCAATTCATCGCGCTATGTGCGTATCAAAATAAGACGTTGTACATCACGTTAGTGTCCATGTCCACAGAGCAAATCGCATTTGAATCCAAATGGTTTTAAAAACTAGATTCCCTGATGACTACAACAAATAATTCAAGACTAAACTCACTGCAGCTGGATAGTTTACTTCAGAGCTAACACAGCATTTCCTGCAGTAAGAGAAGCTAGTGAGCCACATGCTAACTGCATTGATGGATTTAGCCCAAGTGCGTTTGTTGATGATCGGCAGTTCCGTTATGAACGCACGTCACGTCACAAAATATTTTGTAAATGTTTCTCTCTATATATAAGAGTGTTGGTGTGGCTTTATATCACGTAAACACTGCTGTGTCCATCAAACTTTTAGCTAAGATGTAGAGACAACTCATGGGTGGGATGGGCTTAGAAGGGGGATGCTGGGAAATAGATTTTCTTTTCCTCATGTTTTCAACAAGGCAATAGAGTGAGCCCTAATGAATTTAAACACTGCATCTTGTGGATGTTTATAATGTTATATCCTCCTGGGACCCAGGAATAGACTTTTGTCCATTGTAGTGGACATTATATTTTAGTGAATTTCTCTGAGACCGCACATGTCACATGACACGACCCGGCCGGGTGTCCTGTAAAGAGCACATTCAGGACTTTTCAGAGATAGGCCTACCAAATGTTTGGAGGTTTCACCATGAAAACAACTTCTACTTGGTCTTTAAAAATGTCTGACATTAATTTAGTGATCAAATGTAGGAAATATGATAATATATTGTAATTATAATTTAAATCGGACTACTTTTCAAATTGTATTAAACCAACATCTCAGGAAAAGGTTATGGGGTTTCAAATAAAAAAATGACTTTCTGTTACAGAACAGGGCATTGATTTCATACATGTCCACTGTAGAGGACATCAGGACTTAATGTTTATCAGGCATTTTGGGAGACACAACAAGTGAATATGGAAATAAATTATACATCAATATTCCTATGAAATATTAGATATTATTATTAAAACGTTGCCAATTATTACTCCAATTATTACACTTCTTTTTGCATTAAATGTTGCTCCAAGAACACATTAATGTGCAAATTAGATACAGTGTATAGACACATTGCATTGAATGGGAATATTAATGTATGGCCATTTTACCCACATATTGCATAAAGTAATTTTAATTAAATTTTGGTTAAAAAAATCCCATTGTTTTTGCCTATAGCCTACATATAATTTCATGTCATTTTATTTTTTAAACAACTGAGTCCTGGTGTCCACTACAGAGGACATAGCATAACGTATGAATACAATATTATTATTATTTATTTATTTTACCATTTGTTTCTTGTGCTCTAAACAATGTGATGACATAAATAAAAAAAACTAAATTCAAAAAACTTTTTTTTTTCTGGGTCTCAGGAGGATATTGTAATATTTAATATTATGATGGAACATAATATTATTGATATTCAAGATGACAAAAGTTTAAAAAGATAATTTTTTTGATTCTGTAGGCTATTGACCAGATTTCTGAAATGAAAACTGAGGACATGTCATAGTAGTACAGTGGTCAAAATGTCATTAAAATCTCACTTTCTATAACGCTTCAGTTTTAACTATGAAAGTGTGAGGTAAAATGTAGCTAACATAATATTTAACAACTGTTACTATAAAAATGTTACAAGGACCAAAGCCCCGTTCACACTGCCAGCGACTTTCGCTGTCTGTCGCTAGTCTCTGTGAGTTGCTTGTGGGCGTTCCCAGTGCTGTCGCTCTAATGTTATTGGTAGACTGCACGTTTGGCCATATCTATAGAAAGTACAATCTTAAGTGATATAAAACTAAGATATCATTATAATTTGAATAAAAGTTGCATGAAGTTGAAATTTATGCAACTTTTGTTGCGTGTCTCGCATCGCTTGACACGCCCACATTCTGTCGTCAATGGTCACTGTCGCTTGTGTCGCCAGAAGTCGCCAGCCCTCCATTGAATTTAATGGGATCATGTCGCTTTGTCACTGCGTGTCACTGGCGGTGTGAACGTGGCTCAAGAGTGACTCAAACGACTTTTTTGTTTGTTTGTCAAATTTCACCATTTTAAATGAAAATATAGGCTAGTCATTTTTTATGTAACTCATTACTGAATGTAACTAGACAAGAAACAGTAACAGTCAGAGCCATTTTCTAAATATTTGGCATAATATTAAGAGTTAATGTGTGCATATGCCTATATAAAGTATTATTTGCAAATACTTAAAATGGATTACTTTACAATAAATTCTAGGGTTTTGCCCATTACTAAATGGCCATAAAAATGAAAAATCTTTTAATGACGCAAAAAAATATAAATATTCATCAAGCTTGCTTGCATGACGTACGAGAAGCAATGAGGTTCATATGTTACGCAGCATGTTTGAGCTTCAGCAAGAACCAATGAGGTTCATTCTCGTGTTACGCAGCACGTTTGAGCTTCTGCAAGAACCAATGAGGTTCATTCTCGTGTTACGCAGCACGTTTGAGCTTCTGCAAGAACCAATGAGGTTCATTCTCGTGTTACGCAGCACGTTTGAGCTTCTGCAAGAACCAATGAGGTTCATTCTCGTGTTACGCAGCACGTTTGAGCTTCTGCAAGAACCAATGAGGTTCATTCTCGTGTTACGCAGCAAGTTTGAGCTTCTGCAAGAACCAATGCTGAACATTTTAGATATTTCCCTAATGAAGCACACCTGATTCAACTCATCAGCTCGTTAGTAAAGACTCCAAGATCTCAAATGTGTGTGTCAGATAAGAGAGACATCCAAAATGTTAAGTGTTGGGGGATACTTCCAGGACCAGGATTGGAAACCACTGCTTTACCACCTCTCCCACTCTGAGGGAGGAACCACTCAGCCACAGAAACACACCTTTAGAGTGCCATCTTCCCAGCATACCTGATTGCTGTACTTCAAAATCTCATCCACGTACTGTAGTCCTCCAGAGCACAGCCATTGTTATAGAGGGAGAGTATCTGGTCCTCCGGTGGGATCCTTACTGCTGCTAGATCCATGTTTTGGGTCTGTTCTTCTGTCACAGCTAGTTCATACAAGGTGAAAAAAGGATCTATTTGCAAGCAGTTTATTCAGAAAAAAACAAAAACACTCTTAGAACAGACTTAGAATGCACAGGAACCGAAAACCAAACCATATAACACAGTCAAGAAAAGAACCAAACAAGGGAATATAAAAAACCCAAGATAACGAAGAGTAAAACAAGGCATCAACTAATAGGTAACTATGGTAACTTAGGACACATGGACTAAACACAGGAAAATAAACCAAACACATACAAGGCATAAAAGAGCCTGCCTCTTCCTACACAGGCCACAAGATGTCAAGAGCCAGAGTGTAACAACCAGCAGTATGAGAAACCAAATCAGGCTGGAAGTTGGAATACGGGGTAAATGAAAAGTTGCATGGGTGAATTCTGAACAACTTTAGTAAGAAAAAAATTTTTTCTTTTTTTTTTTCATAACCTTTTATAATTTAAGTTCTTTCATCTCTTGGGAATTTCTGAAGAGAAAGAAAGGACGTTTTTTCTTATAATCACAGAGAATTAGAACAAAACAGATTTTACATAAAATAGCTTTGAAGGTCCAAGCTTCTATTTGGTCAGAAAAATAACCAAAACTATCATATACATAAATGTATGTAATGCATCCAAGTGTATTTATTTGAAATATGGTATAATATAAAATACATCTTTTAGTGAGGTTAGTGTAAGAGTGTTCCAAGGAAAAGGAAATACATCTACTGCAACAAACAGAATTTAGATATAAAATAAGAAATGTGAGCAGTTAGTGTCTGATCAATGAATTGATTTAAAACAAACATGAAAATAACCCAAATATAATGGTAGTAGTATATTCATCATCAACTAAGAACTAGTCCATATTTGACAATAACATGTTTCCTTTTGTATCAGATTCGAATTCCATTCTATAAATAAAGAAGATTCATACAGAATGAACGTGCATAAGCATTTATGGAGGAGATGAGGGATGGTGAAGCAGTTGCCAAAAATTGTGCAGATTTTTGATTTTTAAACATATTTATGTTTTTTATGTAACTAAGCTGCCATACATTTTCATTGACATAATGTTGCTATTCAAGTTTATTTAAATGCTGTGTATGGGTGCTTGTTATGTAAAGGTAACATTAATTTCTTGGAAAACTGTACACCATGCAATAATGTATTCTTCCAATTTTTATTTTTTATTTTTATCTGAACAGGGGCCTGTTTCAATAAGGAGGTTCAACCAACTCTGAGTTAAAACTTGAACTCTGAGTTGACTTATCCTGAGATGGGAAACTCTGAGTTTTTGGTTTCAGAACAGCTGAAATGAGTTAGTTCAATCAACTCTGAGTTGACTGACTCTGAGTTTAGCGCGTGCACCACAACTATAAAAAGCCATTATCAATGGAGCACAGATATTATGAGTCACCATGGCAACAGCGCCAGACAAAAAGAGGTCTTCATATTTCTTCACATTTTAATTACTGTTATACAGTGATGGGTTTAATTAATTACCAAGTAATCTAAATACTGTAATTTAACTAAAGGGATTACTCTTAATTCTTCTGTAATTTAAAGTTAAATCTGATGTAATTGTATTAGACTATAGAACAATTCTGTATAGGCTATTTAACATACATTTTTAAAAGGTATATTTTTAATGTAACCTTCTCCCTCTACACACTTTGGTCAATTCAATAATAATTCATGCAAATATTGTTTATTTGAAAGCATTAAAAGTGCAGTTTCTTGTCTCTCCTTGTATTGTTCAAGTGTTTAAGGTTGACATGGGATTTAGTAATTAGTAATAAGTAGACCAATAATTTCTAAAGATAGTCATTATTACATTAATCTAATTACACTGTTGAAGATGTAATTTGTAGTTAGCAATACAGGTAACTTACCCAACTGTTATAATATCAGAGGTGAAACTGGAAGAACAGTGTGTTATTCAACCTAATTTTAATTTTCATGTAGGTGCAATCCTGCAGGTGTTAAAAGAACATGGCAGCAGCTGAAAATGAAATATAAAAACATAATTCAGTCAAGTAAGGCTTGAGCATATCATGGGTGTAGGCTACCTGACTTTACAAACATTTGACATATTAAACAACTAAAGCATCCAGTGTCTAGCAGTGCAGCAGCATTTTTGGCTGAGGGAATTCCTGGAGGGACTTCAGAGCCAGTCCCAAAGATCCAAGGGCCTTCATAAAATGTAAGAGGTTTACATATGTGTTATTTTTTATATAGGCTATTTTTGATATTTCCATTTATTTTACTTTGGGTTAGGATTTTTGTTGGTCCCAATAGATTCTGATGGTAATATCTGTCTTTTGGAGCCTCCTGTCCCAACAGAACCCCAGGCAGTTGTAAGTCGCCTACTCAATACACCAGAAATTATGACAAATAGTGTTATAAAGTGTACTCAACCAAATGCTCATCACATGGGGATAAAGTGTTTCTGCTGCCACAGAGAGGCCTACAGAGGTAATGTTAATATTATGTGTCTACACATCAAACAATCTACACATTCACATTTTTTCACATTTTTATGTGGAGTAGCCTACAGAATCTAAGTTTAATCTAAGTATAAACGGGTATTCTTATCTCTACCTCCGCCCCCAGAGTGTGGAAGAACAGCAGGAGGACGGTCCATCAACTTCTGGTGCACAGATGAACAGTTCAGTGATTTCCAGTAAATGCCACAGTTTAATTCTGTAGAATTTGTTTAGAACTACATAATGTAACTAACTCTAATCTACTACTGTGTTTTCAGTTGCCAGTTAAGGAGTTATATAGACTTCATCTTATAAAAAATAAAAAAGCAATATTTTATTTATTAATAAAAGATTAATTTTATTAATAAAAATGTACTGAAAGAATGAATGAGGTGTTTAAACACCACTTCCTCTCTAAAAAAGTGGAGGAGACCTAATGAAACTGGGTTTACTGAAGAAAACCTGCTCCCGACCAGGTTAGGTTCACAGAGTAAGTTACCATGGTAACTGACTCTGAGTATAAGTTACCTCTCTTTCTGAAACAGGCTTGACTTACTCTGCTTTCTCAGGTTTAACATACCTCCCATTCTGAAACAGAAAACTCAGAGTTTCCCTCATTTCAGGGTTAACATACTCAAGAGTTTTCACTTAACCTCCTTTCTGAAACAGGCCCCTGGAGTCTGTTTAACTAACAGACTGAAAGTTTTTAAGAGAGGAGAGAAGGGAGCAGAATCGGGAAAGGCCCTTTTGCTTTTTATATATTTTATTATTTTGCCATTGCCCCACACTCACACCTTCAATTACATAGATAAACGTTGATCATCTAAACAATGAGTGAAACAAATGAGTGAAAATTTCATAACATTTCAATTTAAAAATAAGTTTATATGCATTTGGCAGATTTGACAGACTTACATTGCATTCAAGGTATATTTGTGTGCATTTATCAGTTAATGCACTCCTTGAGAATTTAACCAAGGAGACCTTGGTTAAATTCTCAAGGAGTGCATTAACTGATACTGTTTAATCAACACTGGTGGTAGAAATGTTCATTACTTAGACATATTGATTTTATAGAAATTATGGATTTTATATTAGTTTGGTAAAATAAGTACAATGTGATGACTTGAGTCAACATTTACCATACTGTACAATTTCCATTCAGCAACTCTAAGGGTGATTTGAAACGTGTCTTGTATTTGCTGCTATTGGTAGAATTTCTAAACTGAAATCAGATCAATTATTGAACTATGCCTCTGATGCTTAATTTATGGATATTCCCTATGTTTGATAAAGATGTCTCAGAGTCTGTTGCTTATCAGTTCTTGAGCTTGTGTGAGGCGTTCCAGTCGCTTCTTTAGATCAGCTCTCCTGCGTCCTCGCTCTGAGTCTTCATTCAGCAGTCTGACCACATCTGCCCCGTTCCTCAATTCTAGCATCTGATGCCGCAATGTCTTAGCTGCATCCTTCAGCATGAAGAGAATTATCAGCATGGGCACATAGTCTGTAAGGCGTTGATAGACGATCCATGGAGATAGGACATGAATTACGATAGCATTCACTTGAAAAATAAAGATATTTGAGCCACCTTTTGGGGTTGATTGGCCCTTTGGTGAACCTCTAGTGCCAATGCACTAACCCAATACATCTGACCTGGATGCACATATAGATTCTTCAAAACAACAAGGGGTTTTCACGCCAATTGGTTTCCCAAAGTACCTTTTTCCACCACAAAAAGCCTTTGTAAAATGAAAAGGTTTTATGGATGAAAGGTTCATACATAATGCCAACGAATAACTTTTATTTAGAACCTTTATTTGAATATAATGTAAGTAAGCCATTTTTAGGTCCCCTGAAATGAAACACTCTGTGACGAGCTTTCCCAACTAACATGATACAGCAACACTGACACAACCAGCATTTTGGGAAGTTGTGGTCGACCAGTGCCAGATGGGTTGGCTGTTTGCATTTTTGTTTGGAGACACAGAAAGAACACACTTAGCCTTTAACCCTTAAACTCCATACCGTGGGTCTTTAGTGACCTGGGATTCATTCACTATACCCTCCCCCTCATTAGGGCCCGAGCACCGATGGTGTGAGGACCCTCTTGGAATTGCTCCGTTTATTATTATTTTTATTTTTTTTAATTAGACATCAACATTCTAAGTATTCCTCAATCTATTCATTATAAACAATACAACAAGAAAAAAACATTTATATAAAAGAATGTATTTTTTATAATGTATTTTTTTGTAAAAGGTGTATAGTGTTGCTAGTGACCTGGGGTATGCAATAGTGTAAGTATTTTACTATGCAAAAATAATTGAACTTCTGGTGACTCAATAAGTGCAATTCACCTTTATTCCTCCAGGTGGCAACGTCTGATGATGTGATGTTTCACTTATAATTACCTTGGGCTAAAGAAAAGAATGGTTTTGCAATTGTGTTACCCGCCACATAATAAAGAGCCAGTTTGTCTGGAACTAGATGTCTCGTATATTTTTTAACAACTTGTCCTGAGTGAAGACCAGTTGCTCCATATTAATAAACTCTTTGATTATTTTCTCCACTTTGGCATCTTGTATTGACTGAATGTTATCAATCTTTTTCTGAGGAGTATAACACAATATATCAAATTGAATAATAATAATGCAAAAGTTTTACTTTTGGGGTACTAAACAAAAGACAAATTGCATACTTCCCTGAACTTATTTTGAACAATCACTGAAAATGAAATGTTTGTTTATATGACAAGTAAAAAAAAAAAAGAATATTAAAACAAGTTTTTAAAAAATGTTTATTGCTAAAAAATGAATAACTATCAAATTTGAAAATAGTAACCTCATACGTTGTGTTTCCATAGCTGGCTCTTGAAGGGCTGCCACATGGTCTTGATGACGTTTTCAAATTCACAGAACTCATTGAACGCAAGCAATTCTCTGCCACAATGCATCTCATTATACTTGTCTATCATTTCCTTCACTTTTGCATTGACTAAATTTGTAATAATAATGATAAAAGAAAGTCAGGTTTAAGGACCTTGTTAACATCTGTTAACATCTTATCTTCACACAAATGATACTTCAGTGCCTCTTAGGTAGATGTCTCATTTCTTGAACACAGGACGTAGAAGTGCATGAAAGTTTTTATCTTTTGAATGTCCTTTTCAACTCAGTTCATTAAATAAATGAACTGAGTTGAAAAGGTTGATGAACTTATATAGGAAATCTTAATCAATGAATGAATGAATCAATCAATCAATCAATCAATCAATCAACATTCAATAACTAAATAAATTACCATAACATTATTTAAGGAAAGATAAGATTTAATTTGCTTTATTCACAGAGTCCTTACCTCACTGAGAAAAGCTCCCATCTTTTCTTCTTCCAGAGGTGGATCTTGATTGTACTTTTTAAGCTCTTCTCACACACTGAGTAGCCTAGTATCAATCTGCTCAATTGTACAAGTGTGGTAGCGATTTCTGTATCCATAAGAAAACATATTTGGATGAATATATTTAACATTTAGTTCAGTTTCTGTTTCCATTGTCATGATCACAATTGTAGTTCAGATCTCTTGATTATTTTGGTCCAGACCAATAAAAGAAAACAATACATCTAGTGCTGGTTCACTTAGCGTTCACAGTATTTTGCGAGAATTTATGCTGGGCAAAATGCACTCGTCTAAATGTGCGTACATATGATGTTTTTTTGAGCGGCTGAGAAGAACTCGTGAAGAACTTATAAAATGTGTAAAGGAGTCAAAACAGCGGTAGGAATTCCTGCATACGGCAAAGTACCGGACTGTTCATATGACCCAGAGCAATCGCACCTGAGTTCTTTCTAATCAAAACAAAACCTGTGTCTTGTTTCCTTGTTTTCTGATGTATTTTAGCCCTCAGTTTGTTTGAGTTCATTTATCCTGTGTTGTCTGTGTATAATGTAAAGCTGTTGCATGATTTTCCTGCTGCTCTTGCACTCCTACGTAGTTTTGGATTGTAAATAAAAGTTTTGCTGATCTGATCGGATTTTTTCTGAATGAATTCATTCTGACTGATGAATCCGAACATAGTGTTTATGTGACATATGCATGAGTAAATATTCACAATGCGAATTAATGTATTTCAGTAATGATCCTTCCTGTCAATCTTTATTTATTTACTTTATAATAAATCGTCTAAGAAAATGCTATAATTTGGTTTTGAACATCATTAGTGTTCATTTGAAAAAGGAGTTTTATGATGTGTTTGTACTGACGTCGTGACGTCATTACCGTTCAGCTCGTGCTGCGTCCTCAGACTGCTTTGAGCACAATGAGGAGAGGTCATAGACATTATATAAACTGGACACAGCGACCCCATAGGTTTCAACGGAGAAAAGTGAAGTCAGTTAGAAGCTTTCACTTCCTGATGGTCGAGCGTACTGCGCAGACTCAAACTGAGCTTGACGACAGTGTGATGTGAGCAACCCGTCTGTCTTCTAGTAGCTGTGCCAAGAGAAATCTGAATCATTCCCTTCCGAAACTTGCAGAGACGGAGAGTGTGAGTAGGAGCTGTCCATGAGGTAGGAGCAGGAGAAACTTTTGCTAAGTATTCTGATTAATTATTTTGTCATTTTGCCTCCACGTCCCCCCGATTGCCCGCGAGCTTCTCCTCCTGTCCATACGGTAATCTCTCTACTGTGCGACAGAGAGTCGCGTGGTTATGACGCAATCGTTAGCCTATTTTTACAAAAACTGCATCTACGGGGCCATAACGTAAGATACAAGGTAATGGAGCCTTTTATACATTTTCGTGTTTCTTTAGAAATAAATAATGGACAAATGGAGTCTTTAAACACCTCAGATGTAAAGTTATTCGCTGTCAAAGTGACGCCAAAATGAATGGGAGTGAATGGAATGCTAACAGCAGGTGAGGCTCTAATCAATGGCGGCGCCCGGGGAAGCTTCAGTGTTTTATGAAACCCTGCCCCCCTGGGAGAGGTAAGCAGTTAGAGGTGCTCTTTCAATATAAGCCTATAAAGTTCTGAAAGTTTAATTAAGTACATAATATGCAGTAATATTATTGTTAAGACTGTTATAAATGTCATAGGAACTGTTTTATGAATGGATGGATAGGATTTGATAGTTTATTTACTGAGTACAGCGGTTTGAGTATGCGTGTGCATCGACAGAACGTGGTGATTTTAACTGATTAATTAACTGGTCTTTAATCTGTGCAGGTGATAAAATCACAGAGATAACATTTCTCATTGCTGTATTCTCTCTAATCCATCCAGGTATGGCTTATATCTGTTAAGTTTTCCAATGTGTTAATTTTGTATCAATTTGTTTATTTTCTAATTCATGATAGATTTCAAATTAGCTGCAAGAGATTATATTGAATGCTTAGATAAATGGTTGTGACCATTCATTTTGCACTTAATGTTTGCGACATGTTTCATCCATTGTATTTGTGATGTTATTATCATTGTGATGTTTTTTGAGACTGCTTTGAGCACGATGAGGAGAGGTGATAAAATCACAGAGAAAACATTTCTCATTGCTGTATTCTCTCTAATCCATCCAGTACAATAAACCCTCCATCAGCAGCAGTTCCAGTGTCCCGTGTATTCTCACAAATTAAACACAACGTAGAGCGTAACAGTGGTCAGAATTGGGCCGGTTACATTTACATGAACTCTAAAAAAGTGATCGGGTTGATGTCTGATCAGATTAAATCTTTTGACATTCCTGCACAAATATACAGAGTTTCCCGCTGTTTGTGCATAATAACCATCATACTTTTCTTTGTTTTAAAAAGCAGACTTAATATTTATTTATTTCAGGTCCTAACTATGGTAACGACGAGCACATGAACCGTTGAGTCGTGCTTGCTTGTATTTATCGAATAGTAAAGCACCCCTTCCCGTGTCCAAAACAGTGTCGTCTGTGGATGAGAGTCTGAAACGAGGACTGAGCTGCTCCACTTCACAGACGATGAATGGAGAATTTCAGAATGACGGGACAATCATTTATGACACTTTATTCGACAGGAAGAACAGCTCGTTCCACACGTCATCTGTCATTACGCTATTTCTGCGGCATTGCACATGCACAGTCCTTTCAGTTTTGGTTTTCAATCCGATCGAGTGTTTACATGTCCTCTCGATCAGATTACAAGAGGAATAAACCACCCCTTACAATCCGAATGAAATTTTAATCAGATCTGGCCAATTCATTCCGACTGACGTGGTTACATTTTACTTTTTCATTCTGATTGTGCTAATGGTCTGATTACAATCGGATTATTAGGGTCCATGTAAACGCAGCTAGTCTGACCGCTCTGATCGGATTTTGCGTGGTTTATGTGACTTTCTCACGTACATAAAACGTAAACGTCAGACGTTGTTACAGGAATCCTGCTAAAAAGTCGCAGTTGAAACAAGGATGTGTTGTTGAAAAGTGCCAGACGAGCAGAAAATGACGACATGTTTTGTATATGTAACAGAGACGTGTTTTGAAACCGGCGGAGATGACAGCGCGGAATAAAGCCGCACATACAAGCCTTCTATGTTTCTGCTGCTGCTTCATACGACACAGTAGTGTGCGGTACACATTGTCATGCTGTAAATAAGACCACATCTGTATTACAAACTCCTCCATGTTGCGGTTGTTGTTGTTGTTGTTTTTGACGCATGCCTACCATCCCTTCTTACCTGTCTGTCTAGTTGATGACTAATACAGATGCCCTTTTATACTCATGGCCGCACCAGCAGTTATGTCATGGACTGTCATTGGCCACTGTTGCATTTAAACACATACTTCAGACACCGGTCACGCTAAAGGCATTCCCCATAGTGTCCTCTAGAGGATGCAGTGTCTCATTCCCCTTCTCAGGGAACCATGTTTTTTTTTTCTCTGTATGCCCCTGGGCTTCAGCCCTGTCCATAATACACTCACCTAAAGGATTATTAGGAACACCATACTAATACTGTGTTTGACCCCCTTTCGCCTTCAGAACTGCCTTAATTCTATGTGGCATTGATTCAACAAGGTGCTGAAAGCATTCTTTAGAAATGTTGGCCCATATTGATAGGATAGCATCTTGCAGTTGATGGAGATTTGTGGCATGCACATCCAGGGCATGAAGCTCCCGTTCCACCACATCCCAAAGATGCTCTATTGCAGGGGTGTCCAAACTCAGTCCTGGAGGGCCACTGTCCTGCAGAGTTTAGCTCCAACCCCAATTAAACACACCTGAACCAGATAATCAGACCTTGATTATCTGGTTCAGGTGTGTTTAATTGGGGTTGGAGCTAAACTCTGCAGGACAGTGGCCCTCCAGGACTGAGTTTGGGCACCCCTGCTCTATTGGGTTGAGATCTGGTGACTGTGGGGGCCATTTTAGTACAGTGAACTCATTGTCATGTTCAAGAAACCAATTTGAAATGATTCGAGCTTTGTGACATGGTGCATTATCCTGCTGGAAGTAGTCATCAGAGGATGGGTACATGGTGGTCATAAAGGGATGGACATGGTCAGAAACAATGCTCAGGTAGGCCGTGGCATTTAAACGATGCCCAATTGGCACTAAAGGGCCTAAAGTGTGCCAAGAAAACAACCCCCACACCATTACACCACCACCACCAGCCTGCACAGTGGTAACAAGGCATGATGGATCCATGTTCTCATTCTGTTTACGCCAAATTCTGACTCTACCATCTGAATGTCTCAACAGAAATCGAGACTCATCAGACCAGGCAACATTTTTCCAGTCTTCAACTGTCCAATTTTGGTGAGCTTGTGCAAATTGTAGCCTCTTTTTCCTATTTGTAGTGGAGATGAGTGGTACCCGGTGGGGTCTTCTGCTGTTGTAGCCCATCCGCCTCAAGGTTGTGCGTGTTGTGGCTTCACAAATGCTTTGCTGCATACCTCGGTTGTAACAAGTGGTTATTTCAGTCAAAGTTGCTCTTCTATCAGCTTGAATCAGTCGGCCCATTCTCCTCTGACCTCTAGCATCAACAAGGCATTTTCGCCCACAGGACTGCCGCATACTGGATGTTTTTCCCCTTTTCACACCATTCTTTGTAAACCCTAGAAATGGTTGTGCGTGAAAATCCCAGTAACTGAGCAGATTGTGAAATACTCAGACCGGCCCGTCTGGCACCAACAACCATGCCACACTCAAAATTGCTTAAATCACCTTTCTTTCCCATTCTGACATTCAGTTTGGAGTTCAGGAGATTGTCTTGACCAGGACCACACCCCTAAATGCATTGAAGCAACTGCCATGTGATTGGTTGCATTAATGAGAAATTGAACCTAATAATCCTTTAGGTGAGTGTATATTCCACACTGAAGACAGTGTCTATGTTTGCTATTTTCTATAGCAAACATAAAAGGGTTAAAGTGGAAATGAAGCAGTCTGTCAAGTTAACATTATTTAGTAAATGGATTTCCAACAGATTCAACGGTAGAGAGACAGTTAAAGACAGTGGAGGAAAGATGGTGAAAGATAAAGAAAAAAAGAAACTGGAAAAAGCCACAGGGCATCAGAAGACAAAAATACTTAACTAAGCTTTGTGCTTCACTCGTGCCAATATTCACATAAAACAGCATTCACATACAAAAAAAAAAGTGTTTTGGCGGACCACTGCCATCAAGTTTACTGGCACAGCCCTACATGGCAGACAAAAAAAAAAGGGCTGTCAAAGCAGGTCATTTTTCAGGTTTAATTACTTTTTTTTTTCTGCACTATGCATATTAGTGACACGTCAGACTCAGTGAGATCCATTTGCAGATTTTACTTGGAACAGTCAGGATAATCAACAGCAGACAGGGCAATGGAAGCAAGGCAGAGACAAACCAGAATGACAGGCAGAAGGTCGGGGCAGGCAGCAAGAAGCAAGGTCCAATAAACAATCCGAGTCGGGGCAGGCAGAGAATAATCAGAAACGAGATGAACAGTCCAAGGTCAGAGTACAAAGTAAACACGTGTAGAAAACGCTCAGAAATGATGGCCAGAGCAAATCAAGACTTCGCAGAGAAGTGATGTGTGGAAGTGGCTTATATGTGTTATAATTATCCTCTAAACCATCAGGAATCAGCGGTTAGAAGAAGAAGCTATACACACGTGACAATGTTTATTTTAGTACACCGCCACCAATACCACACTACAAAAAGTGTAAAACCCAGTAAACCCTGAGATTATTACTAATTTCACTAAACATTTCATTACGTTTCGTGAACATTTTTATTAAACATGGACCTTTATGTTCATTAAAAATACTTTTTTATGCTATTGTATGCTCATTTTTTAAATGTAAGCAACTCATTTAGACGTGCAAACTGGGTGCCGGTGTGGTGAGAAGTTCAAGCTCGGCCAGATTCGGCTCGAAGTCGTTCATCGCACGCGTTGTTACAAAAAATGTCGCGCACACTAGAGGTCTGCGCGGGACTGTTTTTTAAGTCCCGCTCCCGCCCGCTCCCGCTGGGGTTATATCCCGCACCCACCCGTTCCCGCTATATATACACTATTTGTTCACCCGCTGTCTGCTTAGAATAATTTTCTTCCCGACCCGACCATCCCGCTTAATATAGATCTCGCAGAATTTCACATGTACATTTTCACAGAGAAAATAAAAATGTAGTCTGCACAAACATTGTTTTTATTATTATTTTATTCGCCTTGTCAATATACAAAATGTAACATTTTGCTGCAGACAGTAGGGGAAAAATTGTCGCAGCGAAAAAAAAATGAAGTGTATCCTATTATTTTTATTCGTACTTGTGACTGCTGAACGGGAACACTTTTAGGCATTTTATCACAATGCGCAAGCCGCAAAGGGTATTTTTTTTTTTTCCATCTGCGTCTATGATGCATGAAAAAGACTCCCATACATTAGACTTGCCTGACGTGGGTTTCTTAGCAGTAAACTGACCATTGTCCAGTCCAAGTTTAACGTCCTTCAAGGACAGCGCATCCACACTTTGCTCTGCCATTTTTTTCTTTTGAGGGCCGTTTATCACATACAGTCTGCCCTGAGGAGTCGGACCGTTATGCACATGCTGCGTGCGCGCACAGATCCAACAAATACAATCAATGCATGACAGAAAGAACCGTTACTGGTCCGTGCGTGTAGCGCATGCATAACGGTCCTGAGTGCAGGGCAGACTGTAGCCTATACCGGGTGGTCGATAAGATTAAGATTAGGTAAAGCGAAGATATGCTGTTCTGAAAGAACGTCGGCGTCGGGAACGTGATATTGAATGACCGACCGCTCCTGTTCAAATTACACCAGAGTTACCGACCGCTACCGTTTTTTAGTCGGAAATTTAATCCCGCGGCGCAAAATATCTGGTCGGGTCCCGCGGATCCCGCGGGACAGCCGCGGGAATGCAGACCTCTAGCGCACACCACCAGGCGAAATTGGGTCTTGCGAACCCAACGCAAGACCCAATGTCACGTGTGTATAGAAATACGCGTATTTTGCATGTATTTCACGCGTTAAATACGTGTTGTTTACGCGTGACAAATAAGCGCGTTAAATACGCGTATTCAACGCGTATTTCACGCGTGAAATACACGTAAAATACGCGTGAAATACGCGTTAAAAATCAGTTTGAACGGGTCAGTATCATTGGCTGCTGAAGACTTGGGTCTAACCATTTCTGTGAGCTTAGGGGGGTGTACCGTTCATAGACTAGACTACCTCCATTTAACATGCTATAGATCAGCTTATTCAGCCTATTTATTTTGTCCTTTTTTTTTGTATAACCTATAGAAATAATATGTTTAAATTGCAGTTTTATGAAAATTTAGATAAAAATAAAAGTGCCTTGTTTTTCTCCACTCATGCCTTTTTGCAAATAAACACATTAGTGGACATTCTAGCTTTAACATCAAAGCATTAGCATTTGTGTGGGGAAATCAGTTACAGTGGAGGTTAGTATCAATGCAGGTATAAGATACAGACTTTATAAGATTGTAATCAATATCTGTCTTTGGAAAACAACATGAGCTTGTGTTGTGCTCACATTTAAAGCTATCACAAGCAGGTGGCGCTTATTGAAACCTTTTTGTTCAGAGATTGGGCACTTATCAGACAAACAGTAATTAAGTACACAGGTAATATTAACAATTTAAATTAATTTAAAGACTTAAATATGGTATTTAAGACTTTATATATCAAGTATAAGACTTTCAGGATTAGAATGAGAGCTTGTGCTCAGGTCAGGACAGGTATAAGAACTTGATTTGGCTTTCCTGACTGCAGAAGTATTCTACTGCTACCACAATTAAATATTTTCCTATTTTCCTTGTGTTAGCCCAAATAAAATATCTAGAATGCAATTTTTTTTAACAAGATAAGATTGCCCCCTTTTGCACATTAGTGGCATTCTAGCTGTAACACCATTCACCACACCTCAAGTTTTCTAACATTAAAAGCTAAAAGTTGGGGAAAAGTGTACAGATGTGGTTCTTGATCAATGCAATTGTAATTAACTTTTTTTTTTTTCTGATTTAATTAAATTTATCGCTATGGCGAGCAGGGTGCCACCAAGATGCTTAAGGCCCAAATTACAGAAACGTCCTACACTCTCAGAAAAAAAGGTACAAAAGCTGTCGCTGTGGCGGTACCTTTTCAAATGGTACACTTTTGTACCTAAAGAGTACATATTAGTCCCTCAAAGGTACCTTTGAGGGACAAATATGTACTCTTTAGGTACAAAAGTGTACCGCCACAGCGACAGTTTTGTACCTTTTTTTCTGAGAGTGTATCTTAAAGGGATAGTTCACCCAAAATTTAAAAACGAGCAATTTAAGACTTTGAAATCCAGCAGTAAAGTGAATTGCAGCAGTCTAAACATGAGGTGATAAAAGTATGAACAGCCATCGCTAGAGTTTTATGATTAGGGAAAGGTTTGACTAGCAGACGAAGTTGATAAAAACTTGAACTTCAACTTGAATTTTTAAAATAAAAAGTACAATGTAAAAACATATGTACACAACAAGTATCAAATTATTTCATTATTTCAATGTTAGTACATAGTAGTTAAGGACACTTAATATAAAAGTTATTTTATTTAGTTTATTAATTTCTTTTCAGTATATACTTGTGTGTGGTCATGTATGCAGCCATATATCAAGGTGGGCCTCACACTGCAGGGGTACATTCATTACATGGACATTTATCTACTTTGTCCATCAAAGAAGGCTTTAATAAAATAGCTAAAAAGATACATTGACAGGTGACACTGCAATGACTGAATTTAACCCTTTTTTTACATCAGCAGGTTTCACTTGGAATGCTCCTAATGCAGGCCTGGGCAAACATGGTCCTGAAGGGCCAGTGCCCTCTGCCCTACAGAGTTCAGCTTAATTATTATTATTATTTTTTTCAAAATGTAATACATTTTCAGTGACATCAATTCTGATTTAAAATAGTAATGATATGTTAGTAATGTATATTTTAACAAACTGACCCGCTGTACATTTTATTATGAGATGATTTGTATGAATGTAAGCTTGGATGTCAACTGGCCTGGCTCAGTCAGAGTATGTGTTCTGTCAGTGCTTGAGGAACGTAAAGTAAGTGAAGGACTGAAAAAATTAGTTAGCTTTAATAGCACAGTCTCATTTCAGTAAACTGCTGGTTAGGTTTGAAATCTGCCACAGGGTGTCCGGTAAAAGACTTGGTGAAAAGATGTTGGAAATTTGGAAGTAATCCGTTAATTTGTCACCACAACAACTCAGTTAACAAGGATTGAATAGTTGTTCTTAGTTGTGGGTGTATTTAGTGTTTAGGGTGTGGTGTGTTTATTGTATCAGCTCTGTCGGACATGTTCTTAAGAATATCTAAAAAAAAATAGCACTTAGACAGTGAACTATGGCCTTAGCAGGGTCACTGTATACAGTAGTGTAACATAGAACATGCAGGTGACTTTCCCCAAAATGAATTAAAAAAAGGCTGTGACATATACTTATAACTTTGAATTATAATTTCTCTTGATCTGGTGCCAATAACACTGAGTTGTTGCAGGGGTTTGGTTCAGCTTCAAGATCAAAGTTGACAGAGAAAGTTCATGAGCTGCTGCATGGCATCAACAAAGCCTGATTGCTTTGGTTTGGTTATGTCAGCTCAAAACTAATCCTTTAAACCCTGAGTTTGTTCAGCTACCTTCATGGTATAGGTCCTTGAGCAGTGTGCAGTACAATTAGTCTTCTCCTAGCCTTTGAATACTTTCAGTAAGCCAATCAAGTCTGTCACATTGCTAAACACGCATATAAACTGTCACAAAAGCAGCCGTAAAATTAATTCTAGCTGTTATGAAGTGTACAATAGGCTTCTCAGTAACAATCAGATTACTTGGAGAAATAAACTGTGTGTGGTTCTAAAAAACAAAACAAAAACATATCAGCTACTTAGTATTTTTATGTTTATATGTTTACTTAAATGTTATAAAAGTGCTTTAACAAACTGCCTCATAATTTTTACAGATAAATTGCTTTAATACCCATTATCAGGGTGCATGGCCTACTTTAGTACAGTAGAATAATTTTCCTGCAGTCAGGAAAGCCAAATCAGGTTCTTATAATCATGAAAGTCTTAAATACTTTATAAAGTCTTAAATACCATATTTAAGTCTTTAAATTAATTTAAATTGTTAATATCACCTGTGTACTCAATTACTGTTTGTCTGATGAGTGCCCAATCTCTGAACAAAAAGGTTTCAATAAGCGCCACCTGCTTTGTGATAGCTGTAAATGTGAGCACAACACAAGCTCATGTTGTTTTCCAAAGACAGATATTGATTACAATCTTATAAATAAATAAAAACGAACTATTACACCTTATCAAACTTATCTGGCCTATATTAGCTGAATTGACCAAACCATGTTAAGGAGTCGACCGTTGGTCTGGATGGTGCAAATTGAACTTTATTATTGTCCCAAATCTGTTTATGCTGCACGAGAAGTTGGGGCGAAATCCCCTTATTTTTGTGGTTGTATGCAAAGTATGCAAGGGTGAATATATTTGGAATACAGTAATTTTACTATTTTTATAAAAAGATGATAAAAAAGTTTTGTCCTTGTCTTTATGAACTGTAGTATCACAGGGTTGGTTGTGCAAACTGTACATGCTTTCAGCATACAGGAGACAACACAGGGAACTCTGGTAACGGTAGTTTATTTAACAGGTAGCAGAGAGCAAGTGAGATAAGCAGGTGAGTGTTCAGTAGATAGATCGTTTGG